>NC_069503.1:325887587-326187587 GCF_027579735.1 Bombina bombina
AGGCACAGTGTCCTCTCAAAATGCAAACCAAATACCTTAAATACCTAGGTATTTATCTTACCCCAGGTAGATAATCCATGCATAAACAGAATTATGAGAAGTTGATCAATGAGTTTCAATCTTTGACCTCCTCTTGGTTGTTAAAAAATATCTCCTGGTTGGGCAGGATCCAAGCAGCGAAAATGGTAATGTTACCCAAAGCACTATACATAGTTCAGACCGTACCCATTCAGAATATTTCTAGGGAGATTGATATTTTACAAAAGATAATGAATGACTACATTTGTCGCCACAGACCTCTGCGTATTAATAAAAGCACAATATATAAACTCACAACCCAAGGGGATCTGGGTGTTCCTCACCTTAGCTCCTATAAGCTGGCTGTATCTCTTCAGAGAGTTTTGGACTGGTGCGGATATGAGGGAGATCAGTCTAAAGGGTGGGTACAGATAGAAACTTATCTCGCGGGTACAGACCACCTAGGTAATAAATGCTGGAACCCCCTAGCTTTGAAAAATTCAATAATCTCCAGATCATATATTACTAATGAAACATGGAAAGACTGGATGTCCGTTCTTAAATCTTATTGAAAAATCTCTACTAAATACTCTCCACTCACAAATTTACTATTAAACCCTGAATTCCCTCCAGGTTTTAAAGTGGAGAGAAACACAAACACAGACCCCTCATTCTCCACCTGGATTCAAATACATACATTCGCCTAGATATAGTGTTCTGCGTTAGCCGTCAAAACCAGCGTTAAGGGCTCCTAACACTGCTTTTTACCACCCGCTGGTATTTAGAGTCAGTCAGGAAAGGGTCTAACGCTCACTTTCCAGCCGCGACTTTTCCATACCGCAGATCCCCTTACGCCAATTGCGTATCCTATCTTTTCAATGGGATCTTCCTAACACTGGTATTTAGAGTCTTGGCTGAAGTGAGCGGTAGTCCCTCTACTGACAAGACTCCAACCGCAGAAAAAAGTCAGTAGTTAAGAGCTTTCTGGGCTAACGCCGGTTTATAAAGCTCTTAACTACTGTGCTCTAAAGTACACTAACACCCATAAACTACCTATGTACCCCTAAACCGAGGTCCCTCCACATCGCCGCCACCCTAATAAAAAAAATTTAACCCCTAATCTGCCGACCGGACATCGCCGCTACCTACATTATCCCTATAAACCCCTAATCTGCTGCCCCTAACACTGCCAACACCTACATAATATTTATTAACCCCTAATTTGCCCCCCCAACGTCGCCGCTACCTACCTGCACTTATTAACCCCTAATATGCCGACCGGACCTCGCCGCTACTCTAATAAATGTACTAACCCCTAAAGCTAAGTCTAACCCTAACCCTAACACCCCCTAAATTAAATATAATTTTAATCTAACAAAATAAATTATTAAATAAATTAATCCTATTTAAAGCTGAATACTTACCTGTAAAATAAACCATAATATAGCTACAATATAACAAATAATTATATTGTAGCTATTTTAGGTTTTATATTTATTTTACAGGCAACTTTGTATTTATTTTAATTAGGTACAATAGCTATTAAATAGTTATTAACTATTTAATAGCTACCTAGTTAAAATAATTACAAAATTACCTGTAACATAAATCCTAACCTAAGTTACAATTAAACCTAACACTACACTATCAATAAATAAATTAAATAAATTAACTACAATTACCTACAATTAAATCAACTAAACTAAATTACAAAAAAACAAACACTAAATTACAAAAAAAAGATTACAAGAATTATAAACTAATTACACCTACTCTAAGCCCCCTAAAAAAAAAAAAGCCCCCCAAAATAAAAAATGCCCTACCCTATTCTAAAATAAAAAGTTAACAGCTCTTTTACCTTACCAGCCCATGAAAGGGCTTTTTGCGGGGCATGCCCCAAAGAAATCAGCTCTTTTGCGTGTAAAAAAAACATACAATACCCCCCCCAACATTACAACCCACCACCCACATACCCCTACTCTAATCTCCCTACCTTGTGTTCACCCAGCCGGGTATCACCGATCCGTCCAGAAGAGGGTCCGAAGTCTTCATCCTATCCGGCCAGAAGAGGTCCTTCAGAGGGTCCGAAGTCTTCATCCTATCTGGCCAGAAGAGGTCCTCCAGAGGGTCGGAAGTCTTCATCCAGGCAGCATCTTCTATCTTCTTCCATCCAGAGCGGAGCAGGTCCATATTGAAGCAGCCGACGCAGAGCCATACTTCCTCACCGACGGACTAACAACGAATGAAGGTTCCTTTAAATGACGTCATCCAAGATGGCGTCCCTCGAATTCCGATTGGCTGATAGGATTCTATCAGCCAATCGGAATTAAGGTAGGAAAAATCTGATTGGCTGATTGAATCAGCCAATCAGATTCAAGTTCAATCGGATTGGCTGATCCAATCAGCCAATCAGATTGAGCTTGCATTCTATTGGCTGATCGGAACAGCCAATAGAATGCGAGCTCAATCCGATTGGGCTGGCCGGATAGGATGAAAACTTCGGACCCTCTTTTCACCGGCTGGGTGAATACAAGGTAGGGAGATCTTCAGGGGCTTAGTGTTAGGTTTTTTAAGAGGGGTTTGGGTGGGTTAGAGTAGGGGTATGTGGGTGGTGGGTTGTAATGTTGGGGGGGTATTGTATGTTTTTTTTTACAGGCAAAAGAGCTGATTTCTTTGGGGCATGCCCTGCAAAAAGCCTTTTTAAGGGCTGGTAAGGTAATAGAGCTGTTAACTTTTTATTTTAGAATAGGGTAGGGCATTTTTTTATTTTGGGTGGGCTTTGTTATTTTTTTAGGGGGCTTAGAGTAGGTGTAATTAGTTTAAAATTCTTGTAATCTTTTTTTTTTTAATTTAGTGTTTGTTTGTTTTTGTAATTTAGTTTAGTTGATTTAATTGTAGGTAATTGTAGTTCATTTATTTAATTTATTTATTGATAGTGTAGTGTTAGGTTTAATTGTAACTTAGGTTAGGATTTATGTTACAGGTAATTTTGTAATTATTTTAACTAGGTAGCTATTAAATAGTAAATAACTATTTAATAGCTATTGTACCTAGTTAAAATAAATACAAAGTTGCCTGTAAAATAAATATAAATACTAAAATAGCTACAATATAATTATTCTTTATATTGTAGCTATACAGGTAAGTATTTAGCTTTAAATAGGATTAATTTATTTAATAAGAAATAATTTATTTCTTTAGATTAAAATTATATTTAATTTAGGGGGGTGTTAGGGTTAGGGTTAGACTTAGCTTTAGGGGTTAATACATTTATTAGAGGAGCGGCGAGGTCTGGTCGGCAGATTAGGGGGTTAATACTTGAAGTTAGGTGTTGGCGATGTTAGGGAGGGCAGATTAGGGGTTAATACTATTTATTATAGGGTTTGCGAGGCGGGAATGAGGCGGTTTAGGGGTTAATACATTTATTATAGTGGCGGTGAGGTCCGGTCGGCAGATTAGGGGTTAATAAGTGTAGGTAAGGTAGCGGCGACGTTGGGGGGGCAGATTAGTGGTACATAAGTATAATGTCGGTTGCGGCGGTGTACGGAGCGGCAGATTAGGGGTTAATAATAAAATGCAGGGGTCAGCGATAGCGGGGGCGGCAGATTAGGGGTTAATAAGTGTAAGGTTAGGGGTGTTAGACTCGGGGTTCATGTTAGGGTGTTAGGTGCAGTCTTAGGAAGTGTTTCCCCATAGGAAACAATGGGGCTGCGTTAGGATCTTAACGCTGCTTTTTTGCAGGTGTTAGGTTTTTTGCAGCTCAAACTGCCCCATTGTTTCCTATGGGGGAATCGTGCACGAGCACGTTTTTCAAGCTGGCCACAACAGTAAGCAACGCTGGTATTGAGAGTTGAAGTGGCGGTAAATATGCCTGTATGCTCCCTTTTTGGAGCCTAACGCAGCCCTTCAGAAAACTCTAAATACCAGCGTTATTTAAAAGGTGCGGGGTGGGGGGGGAACGCGTAGCTAACGCACCCCTTTGGCCGCAAAACTCTAAATCTAGCCGATAATTAGATAAAAGTAAACTAATGACGAAACAGCAAATAGATTCCTTATCTCTACCATTTTTTTACCTCTTGGTTTAATTATCACCAGGCAAGACATTTCATTCTCTCACACAGACATAAAGCCACTCACACAGTTTGAACAGGCCTGCTCTAATGGTCTGAAATCTCTTCGGTCGATCTCCTCATTATATAAATTAGTGCTAGAAAACAGGTTCACCAATTTACCCTCTTACACGATAGGATGGGAAAAGGAAATGGCATCAAACATACCACCTAAGGAATGGCTTACCAGATTTAGACGGTTGACACAGTCCGCGCATTCCTCAAGAGCAAAAGAGACAAACATTAAAATTTGCATGCGTTGGTACATGACTCCAGCCAGACTCAGACGTATATATAAAAATAGCCCGGATACATGTTGGAGAGGGTGCGATCAAGAGGGAAATATGAAACACATCTGGTGGGATTGTGCACCGATTAGGGAATTTTGGGTTGAGGTTTTTAAGGATATTAATCTGGTGTTATCTACACAACTGAGCCCGAATCCAGAACTAATACTACTTCAAAAAGCTCCCCAGATAGCATGTAAGATATGTAGATAATTATTCAAAATCATGATAAATGCTGCAAAACAAATGATCCCTAGATTTTGGAAATCCACTAAAATACCAATTGTTAGTGAGTGGAGAAGACTAGTTAATACAGATCTAGTGTTAGAGAGGTTCCACTATCTTAAAACAGAAAACCTAGACTTCTTTGAGGATATGCTCTTTCTCTGGGAGTCCTTCACCTTCAGGCTCAACCAAGTAGGAAACTCATAGGAGATGTTTGGTTACATTACACAATGGCTCTAAGTCTAAGCCATCTTTAGCTCCACTCTTCGCACTGTCACATACAGCTTCTGAGGTAGACTTTATTTATACCCGGGTACACATGGTTTCTCATTCAATATTTGTTTTAGTTATTATTTTTCTTATAATGTTTTTAATTTATTAATTTTTATTTTCTAAATTCTCGTGTACAACACATCCCATAAAGCTCTATGTATGTTATTTACCTCTCTGGTTATGTGGAATATAAGGCACAGCATTGGTTTTAATGTTATAATTGTTTGAGACTGTTATGCCCTTGATAGGCAGCCCGGTTTTAATGTGATCTGGCATCGGACATTCTAAGAACTTTAAGATTTTCCCACTATAAAGGATTGCCAGAATTTATAGCATGTGTGAAAGGAAAACATTTTACATGAACTGTCCTTCTGTATCATGAGGAACTATGTAAACCTATATGTACACGATTTGTCTATTAATGATTGTTTTTGGTTTAATTTGAATTGCACTTATGTACAATTTTGTTATGCAAGATTCAAATAAAAAACAAATATATATATAAAAAAAAGAAATACATAAATACATACAGTGGATATAAAAAAGTCTACACGCCCCTGTTAAAATGTCAGGTTTCTGTGATGTAAAAAAATGAGACAAAGGTAAATAATTTCAGAACTTTTTCCACCTTTAATGTGACCTATAAACTGTACAACTCAATTAAAAAACAAACTGAAATCTTTTAGGTAAAGGGAAATAAAAATAAAGAACTAAAATAATATGTTTGCATAAGTGTGAGCACCCTTAAACTAATACTTTATTCAAGCACCTTTTGATTTTATTACAGCACTCAGTCTTTTTGGATATGAGTTTTTCAGCATGGCACATCTTGACTTGGCAAGATTTGCCCACTCTTTTTTGCAAAAACACTCTAAATCTGTCAGAATGCGAGGGCATCTCCTGTGCACAGCCCTCTTCAGATCACCCCACAGATTGTGAATTGGATTCAGGTCTGGGCTCTGGCTGGGCCATCCCAAAACTTTAATCTTCTTCTGGTAAGCCATTCCTTTGTTGATTTGAATGTATTCTTTGGGTCGTTGTCATGCTGAAAGATGAAGTTCCTCTTCATGTTCAGCTTTCTAGCAGAAGCCTGACGGTTTTGTGCCAATATTGTCTGGTATTTGGAACTGTTCATTATTCCCTCTACCTTGACTAAGGCCCCAGTTCCAGCTGAAGAAAAACAGCCCCAAAGCATGATGCTGCCACCACCATGCTTCACTGTGGGTATGGTGTTCTTTTAGTGATATGCAGTGTTGTTTTTGCGTCAAACATATCTTTTGGAATTATGGCCAAACAGTTCAACTTTGGTTTCATCAGACCAGAACACCTTTTGCAACATGCTTTTGGGAAACTTCAGATGTGTTTTTGCAAAATTTAGCCGGGCTTGAATGTTTTTTTTTTGTAAGAAAAGGCTTCCGTCTTGCCACTCTACCCATAGCCCAGTCATATGAAGAATACGGGCGATTGTTGTCACATGTACCACATAGCCAGTACTTGCCAGATATTCCTGTAGCTCCTTTAATGTTGCTGTAGGCCTTTTGGCAGCCTCCCAGACCAGTTTTCTTCTCGTCTTTTCATCAATTTTGGAGGGACATCCAGTTCTTGGTAATGTCACTGTTGCACCATATTTTCTTCACTTGATGATGACTGTCTTCATTGTGTTCCATGGTATATCTAATGCCTTGGAAATTCTTTTGTACCCTTCTCCTGACTGATACCTTTTAACAATGAGATCCCTCTGATGCTTTAGACGCTCTCTGCGGACCATGGTTTTTGCTGTAGGATGCGACTAACAAAATGTCAGGAAAGACCTACTAGAACAGCTGAACTTTATTTGGGGTTAATCAGAGGCACTTCAAATGATGACAGGTGTGTACTGACTCCTATTTAACATGATTTTGAAAGTGATTGCTTAATTCTGAACACAACTACATCCCCAGTTATAAAAGGGTGTTCACACTTATGCAACCATATTTTTTTATTTTTTTTATTTTTATTTCCCTTTACGTAAAATATTTCAGTTTGTTTTTCAATTGAGTTGTACAGTTTATAGGTCACATTAAAGGTGGAAAAAGTTCTGAAATGATTTATCTTTGTCTCATTTTTTTACATCACAGAAACCTGACATTTTAACAGGGGTATGTAGTGTATATACACACAAATAAACAAACACACACATATATATATATATATATATATATATATATATATACATGCAGACGCATATTTAGACATTTTATTAGATTGTGTTATTATGAGTATAACTGTACTTTGTAATTTATTTTTTATGTGTTTTGTGACACTCCCCCCCCCCCTACACACACACACAAAACAGTTAACCAAAGACCTAAGGATGCGAGTTATCTTCAATTGTGCTTAAGCAATCAGGTTTACTTTCAACTTGTAATACGAGAAATAAACCAGACGTGTGCAAACACACGAGATAAACCCCTTTTCGCTTGTACATAACTGTTAACACTTCACTTGTAATCTGGCCCTATGTAAACTTATATTTAGGTATCTTTAAAGCTCAGATAAAATGAATGCGAAGTGACTTATTGAGAGAAGCTTATTAAGGGTTAATGTCCGTGGCTCTGTCTGTTTCTATTTGCCTTTCCAGCCCATGTAGATCTATTTTTACGTCACTAATATTTTTCAGGGAATTTAATTTGTGCCTGGAAAACAATAGAAAAATATAGGTTTGGTTTTGTTAGGGAGGAATATGCCTAGACTTATGCAACACTGAATAAATTTTTTTAAACTAAATATTCTTAACAAATATTCAGAAAAATTAGTTTTTCTGAATAATTGTGTGCTGCACTGTTTGGTATTGAATATATACTGAATATGCTATATGACTTAAAACAAATGCAAATATTCTCTACTCCTGTCACCTTGATACTTACCTGTAGCGTGCCGAGAAACCGCAGTAATAGGAGTATTAATGCAGCCCTGGAGTCTATATATAAAAAGAGGATTAGTGTGGCTCCCCAGTGCGCTACAGGTAAGTAATATACCGTATTTTAAAGAATAACTAATATACTCATGAAATGTATTCATTTTTCTTTAAATTAGTTAGTGCATTCATTCCTTTTGCTTGCTCTTTATTCCCCCTCCTCTTCTCCTTTTCGTTGCGATTCCTCCTATTTTCTTTTCCCTGCTTTCTTTTTTGTTTCTCATAATGATACCACCACTTCTTGTTCTTTATCCCTTCTTCTTCACCCTTAAAGGGGCAGTATACTATAAACTTGTTGGGACTGGAATTCTGAGAACATACAATAAAATAAAAAAAAATCCAGATTTACTGGGACATTTCTGGTCTATTAACCTACTGCTCACAGACAAAGCAGCAGCAAAGATCAAAAATTAATCTTTATCTCATAAAAGGCCACATACTTTTTAAACTTTCAATAGTATTTAAGCAAAAGTAAAACATAAAACAAATCCTCATCATATCTACATACAGTACATTGTTCTCAATTTGAGCAGCCCTAAGACAGTACTTAGCACGTTAAACATATTACGGTAATATCACTGTCTAATTTCAGGCTGTGTAACATCGATTTAAACTAGTGTGCTTTGTGGTGTCCTGCTATACAGATGCTGAAGGATTAATAATTTAACCCTAGCTTTCTTATTTTAGTACTTGGTGTAAAGGCATTCTTCCTATGCCAGTTATGGGCATGATGAGGAGAGTGATGATTTAACCTGCATTAACTCCTATAGTCTATGCAATGTATATATACGTCATGCAGTACTTTTCCTATCATACAGCACAATGTATATATACGCCGGAGATGCAGGAAGCTCCAGCAGTCTCAGCTGTTAGGTTACAGCCGAGAGCTGAAGTTTCTGAGCTCATGGTATATGCCTGCATATGGAACCGGAGCACTACCATTGCTCAGGTTCCATATGAAGGCAGATGCCAAATCATTAGACGGTGACAGGTGGTGGTTGCTCCTGCTAAATAGGTGCCTGCCTTTCTTACTATTCTGACCCACTTTTTACCTGGACTCCACAGCTTGGGTATTGATTCCCAACAGTGAGGAATGATGGACACTCACCACCTTAGAAAGAAAACATAATTAATTCTAACCTGATAAATTCCTTTCTTTCTTGGTGGTGAGAGTCCATGAACCCACCCATTTTTGTTTTTCCTAGTTGGTGGCAGTTTCAGTTTGCCCCTCTTTACCCTATTGTATTCCTTACTTCTTTCTCCTATTCTTGGCTATACAATAGACTGGGAGGTACAGGGAGGTAGGGAGGGATATTAAAGTTCTTGGTGTAGGTTTCTTTACCTCCTCCTGGTGGCCAGGTGCTGAATTCCCAACAGTTAGAAAGCATAAACTTTCACCACCAAGAAAGAAAGGAATTTATCAGGTAAGAATACATTATGTTTTGTCTATGTGTGACAGCTTATATACTAGTAATATTTCTTGATAAGAAATATATGTAATTGGCCATTGTTACTCTCACCACTCTGCATCACAAGCAGACGTAGGACAGGAGACAGATAGCAGAAAACAAAGAACAAGGGACAGATTAATTTCTCTTAACAAAGTTATGTTCACTTCTGCTACATTTCATGTCATGTAGGTTCCCTGCAGACAAGACTATGCGACAATTTCATTTTAGGAATATAATTTCATAGAACAGTAGCAAGAATAGGCCAAAGCAGATTAATAGCAAATAATACAGAACACATACAGTATGTTTGATTTGAAGCATTTTGAAAACTGAGTTTTTAAGCAGAGTAGGACAAGCACAGAGATGTTTTATGTTCCTTTAATGAAATCCATGTAGATCATTTCTGTTAGTTATGTGAGCTTATAGCTACATTTCACTGAGAGTTTTATTAAATAAGGGACAATGACTAGGGACAATGACTATTGGGTCGATTCTATAAAGTCCTCTGGGTTGGTGAGATTCTATAAGAATGCATGCCAGCCCTTCTCTTTCCCTGGTGAAATCCTCTAAAGCCATTTTTTACTCTGAAAACCTGGTGTCTCACTAAGGGGCATTTTCTTATGGGATGGACATACATACATTGTCTTACTAAGGGGCGTATACTGCATTTTCTTATGGGATGGACATACATACATTGTCTTACTAAGGGGCGTATACTGCATTTTCTTATGGGATGGACATACATACATTGTCTTACTAAGGGGCGTATACTGCATTTTCTTATGGGATGGACATACATACATTGTCTTACTAAGGGGCGTATACTGCATTTTCTTATGGGATGGACATACATACATTACAAAAATGCACCATTCAATATGTAATTTAAAAAAAAAACACAAAACAAATAATTGAACCATTTAGACAAAAACATTGTATTGTTGAGGTGCTTAAAAAATCATAACAAAATTGCTCACCAAAAATAATTTAATCAAAAATGTAAAATTTGTATGTAAATTACACAGGAATAAATCATATTAAATATGCATATAGTAAATTGTAATTTAAGTACGCTGGATGTAAAAACACACAAAGATCGTCATAGTTATAAGTACAAAATACAAAGTGTAATTGTTGTTGCTTTATTATAAAATTGGCAGAACATGGGAGTTCCATGGGCGTATATGAAATTTTCTCTCAAATCCCAGTGTAATTCTATAACATTTTTCGCAGTACAGTTCTCACTGTTTTTTCTCACCAGCTAATAGGTAGTGAGTTTTCACCAAAATACTCAAAACACTAAAAACTCTGAAAGAAAAACCTATGCATATGAAAATTACACATTTTATAGAATTAACCCCTTAATCATTGAATTGACTTTAATGTCTAATTTGTTGGTACAGTAACTCCTGACAAAACCTTTAAGCTCTGGTAACATTTGATATCATTGTAGCATAACTAATAGCAAAAACCTTACATAATCTGCAAATTGGAGCAATGAACATTTTTTCACAGATGGATATAAATGTATGAGGGAATACCATCAATATTCAGTCCATACAAAACAATAGATACATTTAGCAACTAGAATGTTTTTATATAGATTTTGTAAATATTTATGGCTGAAAATTAGAATTTAAAGCTTCACATTTGGCAAAGATGGGAAAAAAATATTTTTGAGATCTAAAGTTAGCATAAAACACTTTAACACTATTTTCAGATGACAAATCATAAATTAGAAATGCATTAATATGAGATACTTTTTTATATACTTTGTCAATTTGAATAGTTTATTGTCTAACTAATTCCAGATCCATACAATTATCTTAAGTGATCAGTAATTAAGATCCAAGTATTTGTTCCAACCAATCCCAGAGCTTTGTTTCTTTTTTTTCCCCATCAAAATCCCAGGGCCAGTTTCCAGGCTTCAGCACTGCCATATTTATTATTAGACAATCCCTAATGTTTATAGTATCTCAGATGTGTTAGCTCAATCAAAGCAGTCTAAATTACTGAAACTAAACACACAAAGTATGCATGCTAATTTCGTTTGTAGATACAGTGAGTTTGCAAAAACAACCATTTGAATTTGGGATAAACTAAGTTTTGAGTTAAAAAAATAAACTTCACTAAAGCAACCAGACTTCTATAGCACACGACGGCAACAGTAAATTATTATGTTTTAACTATCTGAACTTTCCTTGTGCTACTCAGGAAAGCCAGACCAGTTTAAGATGCCTAATTCTAAATAATACTTTACGAAAATAATATTTTCAATGATATAACATTTTATCAAGGATAGAAAATAGAAAATGTGGGGTTTATGCGTATGCATTTATCTATGCTTATCTTTTTTTTATTATTTTGAATATAGAATTTTGTAATGATTCTGCGTGGCTTGCAAATTGTTATAGCTATTTTATATAAACTCATTTGTTGGTTCACATTTGTTTTAATTTAGGAATTAACTTTAATTCCTATCCTTGTCTGCCCCTTTGTATTCTCTAACATTTTCTCAAAAATGGCCTCATATCAGAGCAAAGATTAAAAACTCATTAACTAAACTTCAAAAATAGCAGCAGACAATCATTACACTATATTATTTTTGTATAACAGAACAGCCCCAAATTAAAGCTGTACGGAGCAGCGTTTATTTTTCTGTTGACATAACGATACCTCAGTCATCATTCTAGGTTATGCTAAACTGACTTTGTAGTGGAATATTTTTTACAATAATAATCTACTACATTTTTTTATTCCTAAGAGGGCTTTCCGTATAAGAACACTATATTTCACTTGCCCCTTCAGTCACATATATCATATGAAATGTTTGGAAAATGCATATTTGGCATTTAGGGTTTGGAAGAAATTATTTCATGCCATCTCTAGATCTGTTACATTAAGGAGGAAGTGCAGACTTTATACCTCACTACATGAATATTATATTTTAAGAAGATCCAGAGAGAACTGCGGCCTTGCAAAAAAACTGCAATCCATTTTAGCAAATGGTTCATTAATATATAAAACCACAAACCAGCAATTATTGCATATTTTCTGCTTCAGAAATCCTTTCAGGCAAGAATCAAAAAGAGCCTCCGGGTGAATAGAAACATATCTTCTTTTAATGTCCAAACTGGTCAAGACATATGTATATTTCATGCCTTTTCAAGAGCAATGCAACAGCACACAAGCTGCATATGGAAGCGTGTTGTACACCACCAGGAACAGTCTGTGCACCTTGTGTAACTATGTTATTAAAGTTTCACATGAAACCATAGAAAATCATATGAGTTTGTATATTTGCATGAAAAGCTTTTGACATGATAGAAACCTACAAATATATGAAGGGACTTAATAAAATAGAAGCTGAAAGCATTTTTCACAAAATAATAAATGCCAAAACAAGGGGTCACAATCTAAAGTTAGAGTGTAGCAGATTCAGGAGAAATTTGAGGAAGCATTTTTTTACAGAAACGTTGGTGGATTCATGGAATAAACTTCCAATTGAGGTGGTAAACACAAAGACTGTAAAGGAATTAAAAAATGCCTGGGACATGCATAAGGCTATCCTAAGGAAAAAGTAACGTAATATGGGTAGACTTGATGGGCCTTTTTGGCTCTTATCTACCGTCAAATACTTTGTTTCTATGTTTCTATATAAGGCTTATATAGTTCTATTCAAAAGTTTGTAACTTTATGTGAAAGCAAGTACATTTGGAAGGAAACCATATACAACTTTTGTACTGTTTGACCTAAAAAAGGAAAATTGGTGTAAGAATGATGTTCTATGTATAGGCTGACCATATTGACGCTTTAAAAAGGGACACATATGAAAAATACATATGTCAGGGCTGGTTTTAGGGCTGTTTAAAAAATGTTTGTATAAGAACCCTGACATATGTATTTTTCGTATGTGTCCCTTTTTAAAGCGGCAATATGGTCACCCTATCTATGTATGTATATAAAAATCTGATAAAGAATACGTGCCTCTGTAAAAACTGTAGCTCCCTTTTTTGCGTATGTCGCTATCTTTGCCCTGTTTGCTCCTTTGTTTATAATGGCATAATCTAGCAAGTAGATTTAGAACTTTTGTTTGTTTTGAGCAAATGTGTGAAGGAGATATTTCTTCTGGCTGGCTGCAGTTTTAAAATGGCATTCTATTATAGAGAGTGATTCATCCCATTAAGGCAAAACACTGTTGTGTTAGAACCAATCAACACTGGGATTCCTGGTAAATTGGTGACTGGCTAAGCAGAATGTGGCCATATTGTGTGACTAAGATCCCAATTTTAATATAAAAGCATAGATAATTTTGCAGGCAGTTTTTGCAGCATTTAAAAATGTTTTGTTTACTTGTAGTGGATGTACTCTAATACCCCCTGTTTGTGTATACATACAGTAGGTTAGCGCTGCGGAATCTGTTGGCGCTCTACAAATTAATAATAATAACTAATATATATATATATATATATATATACACACACACATATATTTGTAATTGTATATTGGTTTATAAATATATATTTGTAATTGTATATTGGTTTATAAATATATATTTGTAATTGTGAAATATTAGCATATCAGTTTTGTGGTGGTTATCATCCACCTCCTGCTTGATTAATGTTGTGATATCTCAATGTGCTTTTTCTGAATATCAGGCATTAAAGTGGAATTCTCGAGCACATAACAGGGGCAATGACCAGTATTCGGATAGCTGTAAGACAACAGTACAGGAAAAGAGAAAGAAGGGTTAGGAAGTCTGTGATGGGTTTGCCAAGAATCCACTGAACATACAGTTGTCCCAACCAAAACATTTATCTGTGGATCATTTATTCCTTATTATTTATTATTGTACAACCAAGTAAGACATCTTGTAGAAGTGTTTATAGCAATAAATAATAATTCAATTGTGGTTTCTCAAAGGCTGACACTGAAGCGTTACTGTCTGTGTCACCAGTAGTTACTGAAATTCACATTCTTGTTGCTCATCAGCCTGTGTAGGCACTGAACAGTTATTACATGTCAGTTGCAATATCAGAGAGACCCCCTATAATCTGAAGCTTATCAATGTGAACTGCTTATGTATATGGTAAGCATAAGAAATATTCAACTTGTATGCAAAACTGATCTTCATTTAACACAGGAAGTAATATTCTTGCACTTAAAGGGACGCTGAACCCAAATTTTTTCTTTCGTAATTCAGATAGAGCATGCCATTTTAAGCAACTTTCTAATTTACTCCTATTATCAATTTTTTCATCGTTCTCTTGCAATCTTAATTTGAAAAAGAAGTCATCTAAGCTATTTTTTTGGCTCAGAACTCTGGACACCACTTGTTTATTGGTTTGGTGAATGTATCCACCAATCAGCAAGAACAACCCAGGTTGTTCACCAAAAATGGGCCGGCATCTAAACTTACATTCTTGCATTTCAAATAAAGATAACAAGAGAATGAAGAAAATTTGATAATAGGAGTAAATTAGAAAGTTGCTTAAAATTGCATGCTCTATCTGAATCACGAAATTTGGGTTCAGTGTCTCTTTAAAAACAATTCTTTAATGGAGGCCACTGTTGTGGTGAATGATCTACACAAAAGCAAGTAAATGTACAATGTGTCTCATTTTCTTTCTCTCTTTTCTCTCTCTCTCTCTCTCTCTCTCTCTCTCTCTCTCTTTCTCTTTCTCTTTCTCATCTTTTAAAGGTACAGTAAATGTAAAATGAAACGTTCAGGATTCAATTGGCAACATTTCTAATTGACTTTTATGATCAAATTTGCTTTCTTGTCTTGGTATCCTGTGCTGGAAAGCAAACCAAGGTGGATCAAGGGAGCTCAGGAGTGTGACTGTCTAGCCCTCTATGACAGCAGTGTTTACATCTATATGGTAAAATATGTGTATGCTCCTGAGCTCACCTTGGATTACTCTTTTACAAAGGATAAGAAGAGAACTAAGCAAAATTGATAATAGCAGTTAATTGGAAAGCTTGTAAATGTCATGTTCTGTCCAATCCATTTACGTTTAATTTAGACTTTACTGTCTCTAACTGCTTTTTGTTAATTGAATTATAGCAATCACTAAAAAATCACAGTAATATATTTATTTTTCTTTCATTTTGCATTTACATGGGTTGTTTCTGTCAGTTCCAATAAACTGTAAGATTTATACAAAAAAAAACAGTACATGAGTCTGAGTACTACACATAAAATGAAAATCTGATCCTATTTTTATTAATTATAAATATGGATATAAATGATCTTGTCATAAATGACAAAGCTGATACTGAACTTGAACCATGGTTTGACAGGACAAGAGGGCTACATGAGATAAGAATGAGCTGATTTTGACTGGCAAGAAAAACCACAGATTAGAAATGGTGACAGGTCAATCACAGTCAGTCAATTAAGCTTAAAACAGATGTGTTTGACTTCACTTTTAAACAGCTACAAAATACAAAACTATATGTAGGAAAGAGTAATCATTTGCACTAATAAATGAAAGCATGGATCTGTTTACTTCAACAAATACACCCGTGATGTAGGCATCACTGAATTTATTATTTGGTTCCTAGGGAATAGCAAGTGCGCTACTTTGTACACATGTACAACCAAACAAATGTGAAATATATGCCTATGATTACTGAGAAAGTATCACAACTTACAGAAGAAAAACACTTTGCAAAGTCTGACAATTTGTTCAACATTTTAATTTTACTGTGGTGTTTTATTTATATTTTATTTAGCATTAAAGTATATGTAAATAAACTTAATAAAACAACTATTCAAATGAGTCATTTGCATGCATTATATATTTTTTGTAATTGCAAGTACATTTATGGTAAACATTAGTGTAAGGGAAATACAGGGATACAAATCGGTCTAATATTAAAGCCATAAAGGGACATTAAACACCTTGTGATTTTAATGTAAATGTTTTAGTAATAAGGAGTAAAAACGACTTTGCAGTATACTTTCATTATTTATTTTGCCCCCTTTTCCTTTAATTTGGCTCTAAAAATGGTGGCTTTTCTAATTCTCAGAACTAAAAAGAATACTGCAGGTTCTCAAGACTATTCCTGCTATATATCTTTCTCTAATTGCCTTTAACAGATAAGAACTGCAAAATAATGGACTTTATTTATTATTATTATTATTATTATCATTCTTTATTTATAAAGCGCCAACAGATTCCGCAGCGCTGCCCATGGTTACAAGGATAGAAGTACGACGGAGAAACAATACAATAAAAGACAACATTTTACAGACAAATATAGGGGGAATTGAGGACCCTGTTCCCGTGGGAATTTACAATTTAGATGGGTAGGAGGATGGGAAACAGGAGGTGGGGACTGCAAAGGTGAGAATGATATCAGTGAGGAGATAGATGAGGGCAACTGTTGGGTAAGTGAAGTTAATTTGTTAACGAGTCGGGTGATAAGCTTCCCTTTATACTAACATTATTACAATGGTTAACCTTGTAACCTGTAGACTCCCCACCAAATAAGGCAAGGGGTAGGCAGAGTTTCACTATTAAAAACACAGGTTTCATATAAACTGGAATTGGCTATACATTTAGGTTTAGAATTTTTCTCTTCTAGCTATCCTAATAGAACTAGATGTTGTATGTAGACCTTGTCATAAGCTCAGTGGTTATTATAAGTTAGAACGTTCATCATACCTTAGATACAGAAGAAAAGGGACAGGAGTAAACGAGTGTTCAATAACTTACTTTCAATTTTGGTAAGGAACAATTGAGATGTGAGTGTTCATGTTTGTCCTGTTGATGTAATGAAAACAGAAAAAACCCAGTTCGGTGTACAAATATTGTTCTCACTGAGATGATTAACCAATTGTTAGAAAAGTACATAAGGTTTGTTATTATGTTACGCATATGTTCTGTATCATGCTTCACCTTGCCCTGCGAGGCACAAAAGGTTTATGTTAGTTGATTGTACACTGTGCTGGACTAAAATAAAAAAAAAAAAAAAAAAAAAAAAAAAAAACACAGTAGAAGAAAACATTTACAATATTTAATAATATCTTGTACCTACAGATAAAGAAGTCAGATAATAAATATGGGAGTTACCATACCTATTATAAAATTATTAGTAACTGGGAAGATTAAACCGAAAACAGATATTCTAGCATCAAAAGGAGAGCAATATTTATTTATTTATTTAAAAGGAATTACAATATTTACTACAAACCTCCCAATATAGGGTCCCCATTACAAGTGGTGCGCTAACTTGCTTGTGTATTCCTAGTTGAAAGTAAACAGGTGCGCTCAAACGCAAACAAAATTTTGCTTGTCGAGTACAATAAAAATTGTAATTTTTCCATGAAATATGATTTCAATATTTAATTAATTCATCTTTTATGATTTCTATTTTTTTTTTTTTGGTGAGTTCTTTTGTGATGTATGTATCGCCTCCACATACTAAAAAGCAAGGAGTACCCCTTGTGTGAGACACTCTGTTCTCAAAGTAAAATCTGCCTTTAGAGAATTAGGTCAGGGGCTTAATAGTACAGGAGAGATTTCTTACAAAATCTCACAATCCCAGAGAGCTTTAAATCATCGGGACCTATGTCATGACAGCTGTTTTATTGATCATTAAGTATTAAAGTGTTTTTATCAATTCAGATGTGCTGATGACTAATTACAGCAAGGTATCTGTTTTGTAATTTATTTTAAACGAGCTGGTGCTGGAGAGGGGCTACCTTTTTCTTTTCTTTTTCTTTATATTATTGTCTATCAGACCTTCGTGTTTTTAGGGGTGGGCCAACAGGGCAGATAGCATGGTCAGGGGTGGAACTACCATTGGTGCAGCAGCTGCAGTGGCACCAGGGCACATGTGCTTGGGGAGCCTATAGCAGCCAGTCTATTTATAGGCCTGTTCAGAATGTGTACAATCCAGGGGAGCCTTTTATTAGTGCATGAAGCAGGTACCTATATCTAGCTATTAATACTATTGCTTACTACTGAGTTACCTTTGGGGGGGCCAACATTTTTTGTACCAGGGCCCTCTGTTGGGTAGGTCTGCTACTGATCATGGTGTTATAGTTGGTGCTTGAAGGATAAAAAAATAATAAATAGGGGGGGGGGCGGAGCCAACAGCCGACAGAGATGGCTGCTTAAGAAAGAAGCTCTACACAACGGCTATCAAAAAACAATTTAATGCATCTTATAACAGTGTGCAGCTATGCTTAAAAACTGAGGTGTAACTTGGTAAACCTCCTGGCTAAACAGGGTTATTTTCCGTGAACTTTTCAGGACAGTATCATAGTGCTTTACACAGCTTCTATGTCCCGCAGGCCTAACAGCACGGTGAGGCAGCCTCTAACTGCGCCATAGCAGTTTGCTCGACTATCTCCCTTAACCTAGATTTGATTCCTCCAAGAGGTCCGTTTTCGTCAATATCAGGACTTAAATATTCTGAATGATAGACAGTATCGATGGAGCCCTTCACATTTTTAAACATTGTGACTGACTTGCTTTCTGGGCACCGCACACGCTTCTTGAAATCTATTGAGGAGGCATTTTGCTATTCCCCCCCAAGACCTGACAGATGCGGACTCAGCCTGCATCGAAGCGCTCACTGACTTAACCCCGATTTGCAGCCGTGAGACGGCATTCAGAGAACTACCTTTCTCCACTGATCGTGTGGCCGCCTGCCCTCCGGCGAAACAGCTGGGTCTGACTTCACTTGGGGTCCTAATCTATAAAGATTTGGTGACTGATCATTACCTGCCAGTATTTTCTGACGACGGAGGATTTGTTCCACGGAGATGGTGTGGAGATGGACACCGGCTCTTACATCACCTGATGCATTATTGTTTTCCATTGGCCCCTGAACAAGTCAACTTCAGAGGCGGAATAGGCTAAGTTATTAGATGGGTTTGGACTTTTGCTGCTCTCTGGCCTACAGGACCTCGCAGTACTTTCCCTCTTTAGCATAAGTGCCTTGCAGTACCTCACAGTTTTACACCTTTGCTATAAACCTAGCTAAAGGACTTTGTTTTCCTCTCTGCATCAGTTAGGTGTTTGACTGTTGTGGTTGTATGATGACATTCACTGTCTGAGTATTATAAGAGCCACGCTAGCCGGGGATTTGCAACTTATTTGAAGCAAACTGATCCAAATTTTGATGGAAGAGGGACATAAAGCATTTCTTTATTAAGATATATCTCTTTTCTGCACCCAGCCTCTCATCTCGCTCTAACCTGAAAATGTTTGATATCAATTAGATACTTGTATCACTCCTGCTAATGTCTATTATTATAATTAACCCGCTAAATGGCTGGAATCCCTCAGATCTTGCCACAACCTCTACTAGTTTTTAGCACACTTTACATAAGTCTGTTTTAAATGGCGTTAGCTGCATGTTTAAAGCTATAGCTCTTTTATGTTTATTATTTTAAAGGTCTAGTTCATTATGTTATTTGATGTATGGTTAAGTGAATTTTCTACAGCACTAGTTCTCTTAAAGTACAACTACCTACTTGTCTCATTAACATGTGCAGGGGATGCTTGTGTATTTGCTGAACAAGGGTGGCATTACAATGGAGGTTATACTCTATACCTGACTGCCCATTAGAACCTTTTATCTACTGCTGCAGGGCATAGGGCCCGTGCACTGTGGCAGACATATATTTACACCATTATGATTTGATAGACGGTGGTTGCCACCTAGTAATTCACTCACTCATTCACTCCCCATGATGGTATGTACATAAATTAGAAATTTAGAAATGACTGATTTTGACATATTAGATGTTTATTATCCCTTAATTAACCTTGTCGCTTTGTAAAATCCTCATGAAGTGCACATACTAACCAAACTTTTAATTGTGTTAAGAATGCTTTTGGTGATCTAGCCTTGCAATTATATGTTTGTGCGATATCTTTGGCAGTCAACGTTGAAGATTGACAACACTTATTTTAGAAATGCTGCGTAACATTTTCTGCTTATATCCTTCTTATCTCGCAGGGTCAATATAGGCCTATTTATATACAGCAGGGTCTGCTATGCTCATGAGTACATTGAGTTAAAATTCTCTAATACCCCTTTAACAGCAGTAATGTCTGCTCTTAACTTGTTGTTCCATATTGTCAATTTGGGCATATTTAGACGCATGTAAGGATGAGAGATGCCTGAGTATATTGAGCGACACTTACAATATCTCCCAGTTTATACTCAACAAATATACCATCTGTTAATATCCTCCCTACCTTCCATGGTTATTATAGCCTATACACAACATATATAAATTAGAATGTAGGATAAGACTATAAGTATCTCAAGCAAAGGCCATGGCACCCTCCAATTTTTACTTAACAAATACTTCCCGCAACAGAATAGCATGTAGTCTAGTTAAAGTATATTAGTTAGCATACATATCAAGCTCATGCCTTAGTGATCCTCTAAATTATGACAGTTGGGTAAGGGTCAGATATAACTAACAAAGCTTTGGAATGCAGTTTATATGTCTATATGTGGGATGTAACTGTCCCTACCATATCCTACTATGTTTACTCACCCTACAGCCCACCCTTAACTGTACTATTAGTTCTCTTCAGCAGTGCCACAAGTAAAAGCGTTTCTCTATAAATTTTGGTTGCTCACAATTGTTTCTATATGTGAAAAGTAAGTCGGGTGATTGCACACTCATTTCCCCTAGTCCTTGTTCGGAGATGGTGGGACAACCCACAAATGTAATAAATATTTTGAGACCAATATATAGAATATCAGTAATATGGATTACTTCATATATTTAAATCACCCCCCCCCCCCATTCATGATAATGTACCCTCTATTCTAGAGGGGCTCAATACGTGGTTTGTCTTGTGTATACCGCAATCTAACTATTGCATCCCTCACTTCCTAAGCTTTAATTCCCACATAATATTTAAGAAAAAAATCTGTAAGACCATCCGGATCAGCAGGACTGATCACTATTGCCTTCCATCTGTATATATGCTCCCAACACAGTGTCCGGTAGCCCCTATTAAGGTGCTAGATTGAATATACCATTTCAGACTTCATCTATCACTACAGGAAGCAAATATTATATTTAAATATCCCACTCCAGATTCTGTTTATCACTACAGGAAGTGAATATTATTTTATATTTTACATAGCATTATATATATTGGTTATACTTTAACTACCTTATTTCTTACAAGAAAGTTGCTATACGCTTGAATTTACGTAAATTATGAGTAGTCCTGTGGATTCATCAGTATCCCTAGATAATACCCCTCATGTCTTATGTTATATGAATCTTCAGGTCCTCAGGAACAAAATTGCTATTAAATTTAAAAAATAGAGGTTTATCATTGAGATCCAAAAGTGGTCTCCTTGGTTACAAGTTCCTTCTTTCGATTCATTATTTCCTGTTACTTTTGTTGGCACAAGAGTAATCTATTGTGTCATGTAGAAGGTTCCTGAAAGATTAGCATCTTATCTGTTTAATGTTTGCAAACTATGTAAATTGTTGGCTAAACATCTCTTGCATGTTTATTTTATTACTCCTGTAACATTGAAGCCTTATCTCATATGACAAAAGAATGTGTTATTATGATCTATGTATGTCTTTAACTAAACCTCAATAAAAATTATAAAAAAAAAATAATAAAAAAAAATAATAATAAATCGCTTTGTATTTTTTTTTTTTTGCTGTCCTCTGCAGCCTAACTCTAATGTAAAAGTTATTAACCTCAACTGTTCCCCCTGTGCTTCCCTCCTTCTGTGCTGCCTTCCCACCTTTCTCCTGGCCCAAATGGAAGAGTCCATGCTCACTTCCTTATTCTGTAGAAAATCACAGAGAGGGGGAACATGTGCAAAACATTGTGTGCTGAAGCTGGATCCTCCTTGCTATGTACGTGTTTCTGCTTAAAGGGATATGAAACCCACATTTTTTTCTTTCATGATTCAGATAGAGCATACAAATCTAAGCAACTTTCTAATTTACTCCTATTAACAAATTTTCTTTGTTCTCTTGGTATGCTTTGTTGAATGAGCAGCAATGCACTACTGGTTGCTGACTGAACTCATGCGTGAGTCAATGACAATCTGTGTATATATATGCAACCACCAATCAACAGCTAGAACCTAGGTTCTTTACTGCTCCTGAGCTTTCCTATATAAACCATTCAGCAAAGGATAACAAGATAAGAAAGCAAATTAAAGAAGTAAATTAGAAATTTGTTTAAAATTGTATACTCTATCTGAATCATGAAAGAAACATTTTGGGTTTCATGTCCCTTTAAATGAGCTATTTAACCCCTTCTCCCTGTCAAGTGCTAAAAAACAAATATTTCTTTCATGTAATTGGCAAGAGTCCATGAGCTAGTGACATATGGGATATACAATCCTACCAGGAGGGGCAAAGTTTCCCAAACCTCAAAATGCCTATAAATACACCCCTCACCACACCCACAATTCAGTTTTACAAACTTTGCCTCCTATGGAGGTGGTGAAGTAAGTTTGTGCTAAGATTTCTACGTTGATATGCGCTTCTCAGCATTGTTGAAGCCCGATTCCTCTCAGAGTACAGCGAATGTCAGAGGGACGTGAAGGGAGTATCACTTATATGAATACGATAATTTCCCTAACGGGGGTCTATTGCATACGTTCTCTGTTATCGGTCGTAGAGATTCATCTCCTACCTCCCTTTTCAGATCGACGATATACTCTCAATTTACCATTACCTATACTAATAACTGTTTTAGTACTGGTTTGGCTATCTACTATATGTGGATGGGTGTCTTTTTGGTAAGTATGTTTTCATTACTTAAGACACTCTCAGCTATGGTTTGGCACTTTATGCATTTATATAAAGTTCTAAATATATGTATTGTACTTATATTTGCCATGAGTCAGGTTCATGTATTTCCTTCTGCAGACTGTCAGTTTCATATTTGGGAATGTAAACATTTTTAAGAATTTTATTTCTTACCTGGGGTTTAGTCTTTTTTCAATTGACTACTTCTTGCAATTGCGGGTATTAGGCCCGTGGGTGTGTCAAATGCTAAACTTTATTGCGTCATTCTTGGCGTGAAATTTTTTTTGGCGCAAAAAAGTACGTTTATGATGCAACTTTGTCATTTCCGGCGTCATACGCCGAGACCTTTCACACAGCGGCGTCATTAGTGACGCAAGTGTGTAATTTCCGGTCATTTTGGGTGCCAAAAAAGAATTTACGTTACGTTGTGCATCATACTTGGCGCCAAACTATTTTCATTATTTCAATACCCCTTGTTTGGTTGCCTCTTGCTTTTTGCTTTCAGAGGCCTATGCTATTGCATTTTTCCCATTCCTGAAACTGTCAAATAAGGAAATAGATAATTTTGCTTTATATGTTGTTTTTTCTCTTACATTGTGCAAGATTTCCCAGTCTGATCCTGTCTCAGAAGTTTCTGCTGGAACATTGCTGCCTGACATCGGTTCTACCAAAGCTAAGTGCATTTTTTGTAAAATTGTAGAAATGATTCCACCGAATGTCATTTGTAATAGTTGTCATGATAAACTTTTACATGCAGATAGTGTTTCCATCAGTAATAGTACATTGCCAGTTGCAGTTCCTTCAAATTCTAATGTGCATGATATGCCTGTAAATTTTAAAGAATTTGTTTCTGATTCTATTATGAAGGCTTTGTCTGCATTTCCACCTTCTAATAAACGTAAAAGGTTTTTTAAAACTTCTCATTTAGCTGATGAAATTTCAAATGACCAACAACATAATAATTCATCCTCTTCTGATGAGGATCTATCTGAAACAGAAGATCCTTCCTCAGACATTGACACTGACAAATCTACTTATTTATTTAAAATAGAGTATATGCGTTCTTTATTAAAAGAAGTGTTAATTACTTTGATATTGAGGTAACCAGTCCTATTGATGTTCAGTCTAATAAACGTTTAAATGCGGTTTTTAAACCTCCTGTGGTTTCCCCAGGGGTTTTTCCCATTCCTGAGGCTATTCCTGATATGATTTCTAGGGAATGGAATAAGCCAGGTACTTATTTTATTCCTTCTTCAAGGTTTAAAAAATTGTATCCTTTACCAGCAAAATCTATAGAGTTTTGGGAAAAAATCCCCAAAGTTGATGGGGCTATTTCTATTCTTGCTAAACGTACCACTATTCCTATGGAAGATAGCACTTCCTTTAAGGATCCTCTAGATAGGAAGCTTGAATCTTATCTAAGAAAGGCCTATTTATATTCAGGTCATCTTCTCAGACCTGCTATTTCTTTGGCTGCATCAACTTTCTGGTTGGAAAATTTAGCGCAACACGAATTGGAATCTGACATATCTAGCGTTGTTCGCTTACTGCAACATGGTAATCATTTTATTTGTGATGCCATTTTTGATATTATCAAAATTGATGTTAGATCCATGTCTATAGCTGTTTTAGCTAGAAGAGCTTTGTG
The DNA here is from genome assembly GCF_027579735.1 of Bombina bombina. Classification (NCBI taxonomy): domain Eukaryota; kingdom Metazoa; phylum Chordata; class Amphibia; order Anura; family Bombinatoridae; genus Bombina; species Bombina bombina. The sequence continues at coordinate 325,912,335 of NC_069503.1, forward strand.
GCTTAAATCTTGGAATGCTGATATGACATCTAAATCTAGATTACTATCTCTTTCTTTCCAAGGTAATAATTTATTTGGTTCTCAGTTGGATTCTATTATTTCAACTATCACTGGGGGAAAAGGAATTGTTTTGCCTCAGGATAAAAAAACCTAAGGGTAAGTCTAAGGCTTCTAACCGTTTTCATTCCTTTCGTCAGAATAAGGAACAAAAACTCAATCCTCCCCCCAAGGAATCTGCTTTTAATTGGAAGCCTTCCTCAAATTAGAATAAATCCAAGCCATTTAGGAAACCAAAGTCAACCCCTAAATCCGCATGAAGGTGCGGCCCTCTTGCCAGCTCAGCTGGTAGGGGGCATATTAAGGTTTTTCAAGGATTTTTGGATAAAATCTGTCCAAAATCATTGGATTCAGAGCATTGTCTCTCAAGGGTATTGAATATGATTCAGAGTAAGACCTCCTGTGAGAAGATTTTTTCTCTCACGCATCCCTGTCAATCCAGTAAAAGCTCAGGCTTTTCTGAAGTGTGTTTCAGACCTGGAGTCTTCAGGGGTAATCATGCCAGTTCCTCCTCAGGAACAAGGTTTGGGGTTTAATTCAAACCTATTCATTGTACCAAAGAAAGAAAATTTATTCAGACCAGTTCTGGATCTAAAAATTTTGAATCGTTATGTAAGAGTACCAACTTTCAAGATGGTGACTATAAGGACTATTCTGCCTTTTGTTCAGCAAGGACATTATATGTCCACAATAGACTTGCAGGATGCATACCTTCATATTCCGATTCATCCAGAACACTTTCAGTTTCTGAGATTCTCTTTTCTAGACAAGCATTACCAATTTGTTGCTCTTCCATTTGGCCTAGCAACAGCTCCAAGAATCTTTTCAAAGGTTCTGGGTGCCCTACTATCTGTAATCAGAGAACAGGGTATTGCAGTGTTTCCTTATTTGGACGATATCTTTGTATTAGCTCAGTCTTTACATACTGCAGAATCTCACACAAATCAACTAGTGTTGTTTCGTTGGAAACATGGTTGGAGGATCAATTTACCAAAAAGTTTCTTGATTCCTCAGACAAGGGTCACCTTTTTAGGCTTCCAGATAGATTCAGTGTCCATGACTCTGTCTCTCACAGACAAGAGATGTTTAAAATTGGTCGCAGCATGCCGGCTCCTTCAGTCTCAGTCATTACCTTCAGTGGCTATGTGCATGGAAGTTTTAGGTCTCATGACTGCAGCATCAGACGCAATCCCCTTTGCTCGTTTTCACAAGAGACCTCTACAGCTTTGTATGCTGAATCAATGGTGCAGGGATTATACAAAGATATCACAATTAATATCCTTGAATCCCAATGTACGACACTCTCTGACATGGTGGATAGATCACCATCGTTTGGTTCAAGGGGCTTCTTTTGTTCACCCAATCTGGACTGTGATCTCAAGAGATGCAAGTCTTTCAGGTTGGGGAGCTGTTTGGGGATCTCTGACAGCACAAGGGGTTTGGAAATCTCAAGAGTAGAGATTACCAATAAATATTTTAGAACTCCGTGCAATTCTCAGGGCTCTTCAGTTCTGGCCTCTGCTAAAGAGAGAACCATTCATTTGTTTTCAGACAGACAATATGCCAACTGTGGCTTATGTCAATCATCAGGGTGGGACTCACAGTCCCCAAGCTATGAAAGAAGTATCTCGGATACTTGCCTGGGCGGAATCCAGCTCCTGTCTAATCTCTGTGGTGCATATCCCAGGTGTAGACAATTGGGAGACGGATTATCTCAGCCACCAGACTTTACATCCAGAGGAGTGGTCTCTCCATCCAGATGTGTTTTCTCAGATTGTTCAGATGTGGGGGCTTCCAGAGATAGATCTCATGGCCTCTCATCTAAACAAGAAACTTCCCAGATACCTCTCCAGGTCCAAGGATGTTCAGGCGGAAGCAGTGGATGCGCTGACACTTCCTTGGTGTTATCATCCTGCTTACATCTTCCCGCCTCTAGTTCTCCTTCCAAGAGTGATCTCCAAAATCATCATGGAACAGTCTTTTGTGTTGCTGGTGGCTCCAGCATGGCCACACAGGTTTTGGTATGCGGATTTGGTTCGGATGTCCAGTTGCCCGCCTTGGCCACTTCCGTTATGGCCGGACCTACTATCTCAAGGTCCGTTTTTCCATCAGGATCTCAAATCATTAAATTTGAAGGTGTGGAAATTGAACGCTTAGTTCTAAGTCATAGAGGTTTCTCTGACTCAGTGATTAATACTATGTTACAAGCTCGTAAATCTGTCTCTAGAAAGATTTATTATAGAGTTTGGAAGACTTACATTTCATGGTGTTCTTCTCATAAATTCTCCTGGCATTCTTTTAGAATTCCTAGAATTTTACAGTTCCTTCAGGATGGTTTGGATAAGGGATTGTCTGCAAGTTCCTTGAAAGGACAAATCTCTGCTCTTTCTGTTTTATTTCACAGAAAGATTGCTACTTCCTGATATTCACTGTTTTGTACAGGCTTTAGTTCATATTAAGCCTGTCAGTAAATCAATTTCTCCTCCTTGGAGTCTTAATTTGGTTCTGAAGGCTTTACAGGCTCCTCCATTTGAGCCTATGCATTCTTTGGACATTAAACTACTTTCTTGGAAAGTGTTGTTCCTTTTGGCTATCTCTTCTGCTAGAAGAGTTTCTGAGCTATCTGCTCTTTCTTGTGAGTCTCCTTTTCTGATTTTTCATCAGGATAAGGCAGTTTTGCAGACTTCTTTTCAATTTTTACCTGAGGTTGTGAATTCTAACAACATTAGTAGAGAAATTGTGGTCCCTTCCTTATGTCCCAATCCTAAGAATTCTTTGGAGAGATCCTTACATTCTTTGGATGTGGTAAGAGCTTTGAAATATTATGTGGAAGCTACTAAAGATTTCAGGAAGACTTCCAGTCTATTTGTTTTATTTTCTGGTCCTAGGAAAGGTCAGAAGGCTTCTGCTATTTCCTTGGCTTCTTGGTTGAAACTTTTGATTCATCAAGCTTATTTGGAGTCGGGTCAGGCCCCGCCTCAGAGAATTACAGCTCATTCTACTAGATCAGTCTCCACTTTGTGGGCTTTTAAGAATGAAGCTTCAGTTAATCAGATTTGCAAAGCGGCGACTTGGTCCTCTTTGCATACATTTACTAAATTTATGTATTTGCTTCTTCGGAAGCAGTTTTTGGTGGAAAAGTTCTTCAGGCAGCTGTTTCAGTTTGATTCTTCTGCTTTTTTATTTAAGTTTTTTTCTTTCAAAAATGAAAATAAACTTATTTTTTTGGGTTGTGGATTAATTTTTTCAGAGAAATATGGCTGTTTCTTATTTTAATTCCCTCCCTCTCTAGTGACTCTTGAGTGGAAGACTCCACATCTTGGGTATTGATATCCCATATGTCACTAGCTCATGGACTCTTGCCAATTACATGAAAGAAAACATAATTTATGTAAGAACTTACCTGATAAATTCATTTCTTTCATATTGGCAAGAGTCCATGAGGCCCACCCTTTTTATGGTGGTTATGATTTTTTGTATAACGCACAATTATTTCCAAATTTCCTTTGTTGATGCTTTCTACTCCTTCCTTTATCACCCCACTGCTTGGCTATTCGTTAAACTGAATTGTTGGTTTGGTGAGGGGTGTATTTATAGGCATTTTGAGGTTTGGGAAACTTTGCCCCTCCTGGTAGGATTGTATATCCCATATGTCACCAGCTCATGGACTCTTGCCAATATGAAAGAAATGAATTTATCAGGTAAGTTCTTACATAAATTATGTTTTTCTTCATTAAGACTTGGGAGAGACAAGGGGTTAAAAATAGTGCTACCTTTCTACAAGATGTGTGTGTTTTATTTTTAATGACTGTTCTTAGAGATATAAGGACATGTTCAGGGTTTGTATATCTATAGAAGTGCTTGGGATAGGAGCAGGTACTGGTTAAATCCAAAAAAGTCTTTAATGATTTTCCAAGACATGAGCAAAAATATTTTAAATTAAAATGTAAATTTATCTAGAGTTACTGAACTGATTGGCTCTGATTTTTTCTCAAAATGCACTTTGAGTTTCCATGTTCTATCTACCAAATAAGTATTCTGTTTAGTAGGTTGCCCTGTATTTCTAACTAAACTTTATTGATAGTATATTTGTTAAAACATACACCAAAATATAAGCTTCCTAAACAACTAATACCTTGTTTTGTACATTGTAAATGCTTGTAACTTGATAAATACATTTGGTAGTTTATCTCAGGACGCTACAAACTCTGGTCTTTAGGTATAGAAAAAAAAGAAGCATACAGTGAATATTACAATTCAAGTATTTTAATTAGTACCTTTAAAATTATCATACTCTTTAATTATGAGACTCCTAGCAAAACAAAACTTACATATCAGGTGCACATGTATTTTTGAAATGAGCCATTCTTGCTTTTCAGTTTTGTATTATTATTATTATTATTATTATTATTATTATTATCATCCAAGCTGTTTGTAGATCACCTCCATGACAGCTGATTTACAACAGTACAACTCTTGGCAGGGCCCTCTTCCCAATTGTTTCCTATAAATTCTACCTTGCATATCATACCTATGTTTATAGTGCTGCAGAATCTGTTGGCATTCTACAAAAAAATGATTATAATAATGTTATAAGTATCTGATAGTTACACAAGATCCAATATACAAATCATCTGGATATTATAGTACCAGTGACCATCATATTTTATATAAAATGTATATCACTGACTAAGCTATACCGCAATGCAACAATAGGTAATTGGATAATTTATGGTCTATGCACTCAAATGATTGTAATTTATTACTGGTCCAACACATCACACAAAATATAAAAATGATAACAGAACATAGCAGTATAGTAAACATTATACCCTATACCCCATAAATACAAATTATAATAGAACTAATAAATTAGAGGCAAAGCTGTTTACAAGGGTAAGGGATTATAGTCACTCTAAGGTATCCCCCAGACTCAAGTATCTAAACTGATATGGGTATCATACATCTAAAATAAAATAAAGGGTCCTACTGGTATTTCTGTAATACCAGACCTCTTATAGGAACTGAATCATAAGCCTTATAAGTAGGTTTCAAAATGTTTTTTTGGACTAAAAACTCAAGACTCAACCAAAATTCCCCCTGCTTACAATCATCAAGTCTTGGAATAAATCCACAGTGTAAACATTCATACAAAGAGTGGAAAATTATTTATCTAAATCTTCTATTTATGTTGAAATTTTTTTATTGAACATTTTTTACTGTACATAAAAGTTTATACAGCATCTTAATTAAAAATGGTATAATAAAAGGAAAAACAAATAAAACAAGAATACACAATGTATGAGTCTGCCATTAATATTATCTGCTTAACAGTTCAGGAAAGGGTATCAATATTTTAATAACAAGTATTTTGAGGGTTTTGAACATAAGTATTAAGAATGTAGATAATTACCTAAGGGGTGTGAGTAGTGTCTGATCCACCTTTTAGTATCCAATAGAACCAAACTCTGTCAACAGCCTCCTTGTTATCTAGGATCCAGGATGCAGAATTGTACATAGTGAATGCTGCATTAATTTTATTTAAGACCTCCTGCCACATTATAGAACCCGTTTTCCAGTATTTAGTTATGCTGGCTCTTGTGACCGTGCATAAGATCCTGATAAATGTGTTAATTGGGTTATTAAGGTTGGGGATACGGATGTGTAAGAGCGCTTGTGCCTGTGTGAGCTGAATCTTGTCATCTAATGTGTTACTTATTAGAAGGGATAACTTGTCCCAAATCTGCTTGATTTTGTCACATTCCCACCATAAATGCGAGTAGGATCCAATGGCATTACATCCTCTATAGCATAATCTATTCCCTGTGGGTGACATATGTGCCATTTGCATCGGGGTCAAATACCATCGGTATGCTGTCTTAAGGGCATTTTCCCTGAGATCTGCATTTATTAGGCCTTTATCTATCTCCCTAAAGATGTCGGCCCACTCCTGTATGTCAATTTCAATTCCCAGGTCTCTTTCCAATTTTAATAGTAGCTGTGTTTTCACCTGCGTCTGGGATGCTTGGATAGCGGAATATAGCTTTGAAATGGTGTGTTTAGTTCTGTGTGGTGTTTTGATTATGATCTCTAGTATTGTAGGGTTTTGTGTAGTGATCAGTTTTTTAAATTCCCTCAGAGCAGAGATTATCTAAAGATATAGGAACCATTTTAGTTCTAGGGGTGCGATTTTATCTTGGATCTGGTTGAATGTTGGGAGTGTATTGTTGCATATTAAATCAGCAACTCTATAGAGTCCTTTGTTGCGCCATTTGTCTATTAGTAAGCGGTATTCTTGGATTAATAGATATCTAATTGGCAAATTTCTGGAGTGTATTGGTCGTAGTTTAGTTGATTTGGCCACTATGTTCCAAGATACAAGAGTAGAGTCTAGAGTAGGTGGTCTAAGTGTCTGTGAGGTGTTTGCGTGAGGTCCCTCCTCCCAAAGAATGTCTGCAGGGTGATTCCAGCCTCCCATTTCCGCTTCAAGAGTCGGCCAAATGGTGTCAATATAGGTGTTATCCAGAAAGGCTGTTTGAGCTAATCTTGCCGCCTTATAATAATCAATAAGGTTGGGGACTCCTACCCCCCCCCCCGCCAGTGTTCTATGTCTCGTCAAACAGGTAGTCAAGATTCTAGGGGATTTTTTTCCCCTAATAAACCTAATCAAGTCATATTGAACCTGAGCTAGTTCTGGGATTGGAATTTTGACTGGGAGTGCTCTGAAAAGATAAAGTATGCGTGGTAAGATATTCATCTTAACTGCAGCTTTTCGTCCATACCAGGAAAAGGAACAATGAGACCATTTCTTAAGATCTTAAAGGCGTGATAGGTCTGGACAGATACTTCAAGGGAACTCAAGCCAACTCTAAAGTGAACTGAGATCTCTCTAACACAGTTCGATTAAAAATAAGTGAGGAAGGGGGGAGCTAGAGTGGTGCACAGGGCTGAGTTCATACACAATTAAAAGATCAAAATATCAAAAAAACTTAATGTCTAAAATAATATGAAAAAATGGAGACCAATAAATAAATGTAATAAATATAAAGATGCAATATAAGGATAAATAACGGGGATAAATTTAATAAAGAGGTCAACAAGGTGAGTAAATCAATATAGTGAACAAATATGATAAAAAGATACCTATAACATAGCTAGGTTAAATAATTCCTAAATGATGTGGCCACATCCAATTAATTAAAATCAGTGGCTATAATAGCACCTCTATAAATATAAAAATGGATACAATTATAAATCATACATAGTCTAAAATGATGAAATTCCCAGATAATGCAGCTAAATCTATATATTAATAAATAATACTAGTTAGTATCTATTGCATGTAGCAACTAAATAAATGACAAGCAACTAAATAAATGACAAGGGTATAAGAGTAAATAGGCAACATATATAGCAACGGACTTAAAAAATGGTCATCCACTATGTTCAAAGTAAAACAAAGTTCCTGTGTCTATTCATGAATCGAATAACAGTTCATTTAGTAAGAACGGCTGATGGCCCAATAGATGTAGTCAAACGGTTCCAAGGTTAGAATGGTACTTTAAACAGTAGAGTCTCTCTGTGTGGTGTAGGTGATGTTCTACTAGTAAAATAAAACAAGTTGCTGACCGGTCAGATAAAAGTGACTAAAAGCGATGAAGGATAAATACTGTATCTGTATTCACAAACGTACCTGACAGGCTTTGTGGCTGCGAGTGGCTCCGGTGCTAATTCTACACTCACGGTAAAGTGAGCAGCTGCGAGCACTACACGCTGAGTTTCTCCTTACTCCTAAGCGTGACTCCAGCGTCTTCACTGTCTGCGTGTACGTACTTCGTCACCTGGCAGATGTCCTCCAATTGGAACACAGGAAAAGCGTTCCAAATTCAAATGTCACTTTGTAGTGTAAAATCCAAATACGATCTCCTGCTAGATAATAGGCAAGACGATCAAGTAGTTGTAAGTCTCTTCTACGCGTTTCGGCACGTTGTGCCTTTATCAAGATGACTTACAGAATGTTTCCAACATCTTTATATAGGTATTTAGAGGATGCCATTTTTTATTTTTAACTATTTGTTGCCTGCTTCAATAAACTTTATTAAGTGAACAGTGCTCTTATTTGTATTAGATTCACAAACCACTTCAACTCCTATCTTTATTATTTCACTAAACAGTATTAGTCTATTTACAATGTGGTTATCTTGCTAAAATATTCATGATAGCTATATTTCAATTGTAAATACTTAAATTAAAAACTGTTAGATAGTGCATGAATGATAAATAAAATCATAATAATAGACTATCAATAGCCTACAATTCATAAGAATAATCATATTATAAAATCTTATACACTTCATATAAAAAATAGTATCCTTTCTAAAAAAATTATAAATAAAAAATAATAGTAAATAGATATAATTTTTTTCAAATAAGTTAATGCATTCATTAAAACTATATAATAGATAGATACAGCTAAAAAAACAGTGCCAAAGTAGAAATAAATAAGATAGACAGGTTTAGTTAAAAGGGTTTAGATCAAGTTCTGCATTTAATCCACCAGGGGTCAGGGTGGCAAAGTTAAAAATTAGTTCAGCTTCTGCCAATAACAGATGTTTAGTTAGATTCCCCCCTCTATGAGATTTCACCTTTTTAACGCCCCAATATAGAAGACCATCAGTTTTCTGACCATGAAAATCTTTAAAGTGCTTAGAGAGCAAATGATCCTCATATCCCCATTCTATGTTAAGGAGGTGTTGTCTTATTCTATCCTTTACAGGTCTGCTAGTTTGCCCAAAATACTGTTTTTTACACGGACACTGTATCATATATACAACATTTTTATCAAAACACCTAATGGTATCCCTGATTTTTACTTTGCAATCTGAGTTGCTGGCCTCTATCTGTTTGCACTTGCTACTAAAACTGCAGGCTTTACACTGATGGCATGGGTAAAAACCTTCCAGTTTATTGCCTAGTACATCTAAGTTTTGGTTTTTCCCTTTTCTGAACTCACTGGGAGCTAGGATAGAGTTTAGTGTTTTGGCTTTTCTATAAATGATCCTAGGTTTGTTCTCTGTAATTTCATTTAAAATTGGATCTTTCTGGACTAAGTGCCAGTGCTTATGTATAATTTTCTTGATTTGTTTAAAATCTGAACTATATTGCGTAATAAATGTAGTTTCAAAATCTTTGGGGTTCGATTGCTTTTTCTCTTTTTTTCTTAGAAGTGATGTTCTTTCTGTTTTTTCTACACTTTGTATGGCTTCTGCTAAAAGTTCTTCATTATAACCTTTCTCAATAAATCTATCTCTCAATATATTACACTGACCCTTATAATCCTCTATGGTGGAGCAATTTTTCCTTAGTCTTAAAAACTGACCTTTCGGAATATTGAGCTTCCATTGATCAAGATGACAGCTGTTGAAGTGTATATAGTTATTTGTGTCTACTTTTTTGAAGAATGTTTTAGTCTGAAATTTATTGTCTATAATTTCGATAGTGAGATCTAAAAAATCAATGGTTCTGATATTGTAATCATAGGTAAAAGTAATTCCCCACTCATTCTTATTGATGTCTTCCATAAATAGTTTAAGTAACTCCTCCCCTCCGTTCCAGATAAAAAACAGATCATCTATGTAGTGTTTGATGAGTACGAGGTTTGCACTCCAGGGGCTAGTTACTATGTTGACATGTTCAAACCTGCCCATAAAAAGGTTAGCGTAACTGGGCGCAAACCTCGTACCCATCGCCGTCCCTTTCTTTTGCAGAAAATAATCTCCATTAAAACTAAAATAGTTATTGTTAAGTATAAAGTGAATGCATTGTAAAATAAAATCAGCCTGATCTAGGGGGATATCTTTGTCATCATATAAATAAAATTTGGTTGAGTCTAATCCTATTTTATGTGTGATATTAGTATAAAGTGCGTAACATCGCACGTAACTAAAAGGTAATCGCTTTGCCAGATAATGTTCTCTAGTTCGTTGAGCAATGAGGTCGAATCTTTAAGATAAGCTGGTAGGGTTATCACATAGGGCTGTAGAAACTTATCTACATATTGAAACAAATTAGCAGTGAGAGAGTCGATACCCGAGATGATGGGTCTCCCTGGGGGTTTTATTAAAGATTTATGTGTTTTAGGTAAGTAATAAAAAATTGGAGTTATGGGATGTTCTATTTTTAAAAAGTTCAACTCTTTTTCATTTATAATCTTTTCTTTTTTGGCATAAAAAAGTAGTTTATCAAGTTCTGAGCTAAATTTTTTCACTGGATTGATCTTAAGTTTGGTATATGTCTCAATGTCATTTAAGAGTCGATAGGCTTCTGTTAGGTAATCTTCTGTATTAAGTAATACCAAGCCCCCCCTTATCTGCTGCTTTAATGATTATCTCAGGATTATTTTTAAGATCTTTCAATATTTCATTTTCCTTTTTAGTAAAATTAAAGTTCTGTTTTTGTTTACTTTTAGTGTTAATTTTAGTGAGATCTTCTTTTACTGATTTTTCAAACAGCTCTAAGTATTTGCCCTTTTCATGGGTGGGGTAGAAAGAGGACTTCAATTTTAAGTCCGTGTGATTGTAGTAATCTTGTGTTTGTTTCTGACTCAGTGGAGTAATATTGGAGATACGCTCTAGTGGATTTTTGATAAAGTAGTGTTTAAGTGTAAGTTTCCTTATATATTGATTAACGTTTATCATAGTATTAAATTTATTCATACGACATGTTGGGGCAAAGGACAGCCCTTTACTAAGGACTTTTTCTTGTTCTCTACTTAGAGTTAACTTACTCAAGTTGAAGATCTCAGTAGTATTAACTATCTCAGTCTTTTTATCTTGTGTTCTTCTTCTTGGGGCACATTGCAAGAAAGAAATGTAGAAAGGGATTGGATACAGAAAGGAAAAAGAAGGCTAGAGGAAAGAGAGGGAGAAGAAGAAGAACACGAGATAAAAAGACTGAGATAGTTAATACTACTGGGATCTTCAACTTGAGTAAGTTAACTCTAAGTAGAGAACAAGAAAAAGTCCTTAGTAAAGGGCTGTCCTTTGCCCCAACATGTCGTATGAATAAATTTAATACTATGATAAACGTTAATCAATATATAAGGAAACTTACACTTAAACGCTACTTTATAAAAAATCCACTAGAGCGTATCTCCAATATTACTCCACTGAGTCAGAAACAAACACAAGATTACTACAATCACACAGACTTAAAATTGAAGTCCTCTTTCTACCCCACCCATGAAAAGGGCAAATACTTAGAGCTGTTTGAAAAATCAGTAAAATAAGATCTAACTAAAATTAACACTAAAAGTAAACAAAAACAGAACTTTAATTTTACTAAAAAGGAAAATGAAATATTGAAAGATCTTAAAAATAATCCTGAGATTATCATTAAAGCAGCAGATAAGGGGGGGGGGGGCTTGGTATTACTTAATACAGAAGATTACCTAACAGAAGCCTATCGACTCTTAAATGACATTGAGACATATACCAAACTTAAGATCAATCCAGTGAAAAAATGTAGCTCAGAACTTGATACACTACTTTTTTATGCCAAAAAAGAAAAGATTATAAATGAAAAAGAGTTGAACTTTTTAAAATAGAACATCCCATAACTCTGATTTTTTATTACTTACCTAAAACACATAAATCTTTAATAAAACCCCCAGGGAGACCCATCATCTCGGGTATCGACTCTCTCACTGCTAATTTGTCTCAATATGTAGATAAGTTTCTACAGCCCTATGAGATAACCCTACCAACTTATCTTAAAGATTCGACCTCATTGCTCAACGAACTAGAGAACATTATCTGGCAAAGCGATTACCTTTTAGTTACGTGCGATGTAAACGCACTTTATACTAATATCACACATAAAATAGGATTAGACTCAACCAAATTTTATTTATATGATGACAAAGATATGCCCCTAGATCAGGCTGATTTTATTTTACAATGCATTCACTTTATACTTAACAATAACTATTTTAGTTTTAATGGAGATTATTTTCTGCAAAAGAAAGGGACGGCGATGGGTATGAGGTTTGCGCCCAGTTACCCTAACCTTTTTATGGGCAGGTTTGAACATGTCAACATAGTAACTAGCCCCTGGAGTGCAAACCTCGTACTCATCAAACGCTACATAGATGATCTGTTTTTTATCTGGAAAGGAGGGGAGGAGTTACTTAAACTATTTATGGAAGACATCAATAAGAATGAGTGGGGAATTACTTTTACCTATGATTACAATATCAGAACCATTGATTTTTTAGATCTCACTATCGAAATTATAGACAATAAATTTCAGACTAAAACATTCTTCAAAAAAGTAGACACAAATAACTATATACACTTCAACAGCTGTCATCTTGATCAATGGAATCTTAATATTCCGAAAGGTCAGTTTTTAAGACTAAGGAAAAATTGCTCCACCATAGAGGATTATAAGGGTCAGTCTAATATATTGAGAGATAGATTTATTGAGAAAGGTTATAATGAAGAACTTTTAGCAGAAGCCATACAAAGTGTAGAAAAAACAGAAAGAGCATCACTTCTAAGAAAAAAAGAGAAAAAACAATCGAACCCCAAAGATTTTGAAACTACATTTATTACACAATATAGTTCAGATTTTAAACAAATCAAGAAAATTATACATAAGCACTGGCACTTAGTCCAGAAAGATCCAATTTTAAATGAAATTACAGAGAACAAACCTAGGATCATTTATAGAAAAGCCAAAACACTAAACTCTATCCTAGCTCCCAGTGAGTTCAGAAAAGGGAAAAACCAAAACTTAGATGTACTAGGCAAGGAAGGTTTTTACCCATGCCATCAGTGTAAAGCCTGCAGTTTTAGTAGCAAGTGCAAACAGATAGAGGCCAGCAACTCAGATTGCAAAGTAAAAATCAGGGATACCATTAGGTGTTTTGATAAAAATGTTGTATATATGATACAGTGTCCGTGTAAAAAACAGTATTTTGGACAAACTAGCAGACCTGTAAAGGATAGAATAAGACAACACCTCCTTAACATAGAATGGGGATATGAGGATCATTTGCTCTCTAAGCACTTTAAAGATTTTCATGGTCAGAAAACTGATGGTCTTCTATATTGGGGCGTTAAAAAGGTGAAATCTCATAGAGGGGGGGAATCTAACTAAACAGCTGTTATTGGCAGAAGCTGAACTAATTTTTAACTTTGCCACCCTGACCCCTGGTGGATTAAATGCAGAACTTGATCTAAACCCTTTTAACTAAACCTGTCTATCTTATTTATTTCTACTTTGGCACTGTTTTTTTAGCTGTATCTATCTGTTATATAGTTTTAATGAATGCATTAACTTATTTGAAAAAAATGATATCTATTTACTATTATTTTTTATTTATTATTTTTTTAGAAAGGATACTATTTTTTATATGAAGTGTATAAGATTTTATAATATGACTATTCTTATGAATTGTAGGCTATTGATAGTCTATTATTATGATTTTATTTATCATTCCTGCACTATCTAACAGTTTTTAATTTAAGTATTTACAATTGAAATATAGCTATCATGAATATTTTAGCAAGATAACCACATTGTAAATAGACTAATACTGTTTAGTGAAATAATAAAGATAGGAGTTGAAGTGGTTTGTGAATCTAATACAAATAAGAGCACTGTTCACTTAATAAAGTTTATTGAAGCAGGCAACAAATAGTTAAAAATAAAAAATGGCATCCTCTAAATACCTATATAAAGATGTTGGAAACATTCTGTAAGTCATCTTGATAAAGGCACAACGTGCCGAAACGCGTAGAAGAGACTTACAACTACTTGAACGTCTTGCCTATTATCTAGCAGGAGATCGTATTTGGATTTTACACTACAAGTGACATTTGAATTTGGAACGCTTTTCCTGTGTTCCGATTGGAGGACATCTGTCAGGTGACGAAGTACGTACACTCAGACAGTGAAGACGCTGGAGTCACGCTTAGGAGTAAGGAGAAACTCAGCGTGTAGTGCTCGCAGCTGCTCACTTTACCGTGAGCGTAGAATTAGCACCGGAGCCACTCGCAGCCACAAAGCCTGTCAGGTACGTTTGTGAATACAGATACAGTATTTATCCTTCATCGCTTTTAGACACTTTTATCTGACCGGTCAGCAACTTGTTTTATTTTACTAGTAGAACATCACCTACACCACACAGAGAGACTCTACTGTTTAAAGTACCATTCTAACCTTGGAACCGTTTGACTACATCTATTGGGCCATCAGCCGTTCTTGCTAAATGAACTGCTATTCGATACATGAATAGACACAGGAACTTTGTTTTACTTTGAACATAGTGGATGACCATTTTTGCAGTCCGTTGCTATATACGTTGCCTATTTACTCTTATACCCTTATCATTTATTTAGTTGCTTGTCATTTATTTAGTTGCTACATGCAATAGATACTAACTAGTATTATTTATTAATATATAGATTTAGCTGCATTATCTGGGAATTTCATCATTTTAGACTATGTATGATTTATAATTGTATCCATTTTTATATTTATAGAGGTGCTATTATAGCCACTGATTTTAATTAATTGGATGTGGCCACATCATTTAGGAATTATTTAACCTAGCTATGTTATAGGTGTCTTTTTATCATATTTGTTCACTATATTGATTTACTCACCTTGTTGACCTCTTTATTAAATTTATCCCCGTTATTTATCCTTATATTGCATCTTTATATTTATTACATTTATTTATTGGTCTCCATTTTTTCATATTATTTTAGACATTAAGTTTTTTTGATATTTTGATCTTTTAATTGTGTATGAACTCAGCCCTGTGCGCCACTCTAGCTCCCCCCTTCCTCACTTATTTCTTAAGATCTTGGTGGATCTCTTTGAACATCGGTAAGTAATTTAATTTATATAGTTGATTAAAATGCGGTGTCAAGTTTATTCCCAGATATTTAATAGCGTGCATAGCCCATTTCATGGTGAAATTTATTTCATTAATTTTTGTGTTTGGGATGGTAGTGTTATAGGGAGGGCTTCACATTTTTCTAGGTTAATTTTGTAGCCTGAGATGGCTGAGAATTTGTCTAAAAGTTGGTATAGGTTAGGGAGTGAGATCAGTGGTTTGGTGATTGTTAATAGAATATCATCCGCAAACAACGTTAGTTTATATTCAGTGGATCAAAGCTTAAATCCTGAAATGTCTGGGGAGTTTCTTATATGTGCTGCTAAGGGTTCAATGCAGAGGGCAAACAGGAGCGACAAAGGGCACCCCTGCCTAGTCCGGTTTAATATAGGGAAAATTTTTGATCTGTATCCTGTCGCAATTACCTGTGCCAAAGGTTTTGAATATATCATCTCAATTGCCGTTACAAATGGGCCACTAAATCCCATATTGCGAAGCACCTGCAAGAGATACTGCCAATCTATTCTATCAAACGCCTTCTCCGCGTCCAATGATAGGAGCAGAGAAGGCGTTTTAGTCACAGATAAGTAATGTATAGAGTCTATAATTCGTCTAATATCGGTCCGGGTGGATTATTTGGGGTAGTATTGTTTTAAGACAGTTGGCAAGGATTTTGGTAAGAATTTTGAGGTCTTGATTAATAAGTGAAATGGGACGATAGTTTGAGCAATATTTTGGATTTCTACCTGGCTTGGGGATCACTACAATTTTAGCCATTAAAAGTTCAGATGGAATCGGGTGACCCTCCAGAATATGATTGCATAAGTTAGTTAGTATGGGTTTGAATATTTTGTAGTATTCCCCTGAGAATCCATCAGGGCCAGGGGCCTTTCCTTTTTTATGGTCTTTAATTGCTAATGACACTACTAGCGGCGAAATCTGGGAGTTCAGAAGTTTTCTGTCCTCTGTTATAGTAGTTAGTTTAGCTTCTGTGAGAAAATCAATAGTGGCATATTGATTTTGTGGAGTGTGGGACACCTTTTTACCATCATATAATTTCCCGTAGAATTCTGTGAAAATATCTACAATTTCTTGGGGATGGGTTACTTGAACGCCTTGTGGGTTAATTATACTTGGGATGGCAGAAGCCTTGCATCGTTCACAAATTTTATGGGCCAAGAATTTGTCAGGTTTATTCGCGAACACATAATATTGTGTCTTCAGCTTTAATAATGCCCTAGCTGCCATAGAGTTTAAGATACTATTTAAATTGTCCCGTTTCTTAGAGAGTTCTTTAAAAATGGAGGTGTTCTGGGTAAGTTTATGTTGCGTTTCTAGCACTTTTATTTAATTCTGAAGCTGGGATATCAAAGTGTTTTTATGATGCGCTGAGCGAGATTTAGTCTGAATCAGGAGCCCTCTAATGTATGCCTTATGCGCCGCCCATGTGTTTATCGGGTTGTTGGTAGTGTTGGTGTTATTTTTCCAAAATTCGGTCAGTAACTCATTTGTTTTGTCTAGAGTGTGTTTGTCTCTAAGTAAGGTTGGATCAAAAGTCCATGTTTTAGATCTTTTAGGATCTTGAACCCCATTGAGATAGATTTAAATTGGGGAATGGTCAGACCATGTACACAAATGGATTTCCGATGACAAGATTAGTGGAAGCAAGATTTGGCTAACTAGTATGTAGTCTATTCTCGTATATGACTTATGTGCCGCTGAAAAGAATGTAGTGTCATTTGATTCCCCGTACAAACATTTCCAAGTGTCTATGAGAGTGTGGGGTGTCCCATATAGATTTAACAATCATATTATGCCGGATTTGTTTGTTGTTTAGCTTTAAATTTGATGTAGTGGTTATGGATTTCATATTAATGTTAAAGTCTCCAGCTAGTATTATTCTATGTTGTGACCAGTTTGTTAGTGCATGCGAGACATGTTTAAAGAATGTGTGTTGGTTATCATTTGGGGCATATATATTACAGAAAATAATTTCAGATTCATCTATTTGTCCCTTTACAATGAGGTATCTGCCTTCTGGGTCTGCTAGGGTATATTTGTGTATACAATTTAAAGATGAATGGATCAAGATAGATACACCTCTTTTTTTGTATCTGTTGTGGCATGGTAGTGCAGCGGGAATGCATGCGACCAATATTTGGGAATATTTGTGTGAGTTAAATGGGTTTCTTGTAAGAAAAGAACATTAGCATGGAGTCTCAGATAGTGGGTCATAGCCACCTTACGTTTGATGTCTGAATTTAATCCTCTCACATTGTGAGAAACTAAGTGTATTTTAGGCATCAGAGATATCTATCATTAGCTTGGATGTAGCTCTTGAAACATGACTAATTTGTATCTTTATTTGGTGAACTAAAATATTTGCCCCTCCTCCCTCCAAGTTCCGTATCATAACCCTTCATACCTTATGTGACTCAAATCCATATTGCAGATTTAACATAAGAAGAAAAACAATTAAAAAAACAAACCATAAACAGTGAATATAAAGAGAAAAAAGAACATTAACTATATCTCTCTTAAAAAGAGAGAAACAAATTCTCATGGAAAACAGTCTCAAAGGAGCGGGTTCTAAAAGTGCAGCTAAAATTAAAAACAATGGATTCAACAATTAACAGATATGTTCAATGAACTCTAATGTTTCTGGTTAATGAGTATAGTCTATACTTTACCCATTCTTGTATGGTTGTGCTATAAATCTTGGGATATACAGTCTTAAGGTAGACTTGATAGTTGACTGCAAACTCCAGTTTCTAGAATAACTTCTTGTTGCCTCCTGGCAAGGTTCATCTATTTTTAAATTTTCTTTTGCTGACAGCCTGCCATTTATGGGTCTGCCTATCTCTCAGGGAAGGCTGTAGATCTTTATGTTGTTTAGCAGGTGCATCCGTCTGAGCAGTTGGTGGATCCAGACCCAGGAGCTTGCAAATTTTGGGAATTTCCTCCTCCTCCCTCAGACTGAGTGTCTTGCCATCTCTCATGATGTGCAGGACAAAGGGGAACCCCCAGCGATATTGGATCTGGTGTTTTCGTAACAAGGCTGTGAAGTGTTGCAGCTGGGCTCTCCTCTGTAGGGTTTTAAGGCTCAGGTCCTGATAGAATTGGACCACTGTCCCTTGAAATTTAAAGGTTGGGTTTCGTCTGGATGCGAAAATAATTTTCTCCTTCTTCTGAAAGGTCATGAGCTTTACAATGACATCCCTTGGTGGGGCATCATCTTTAGGTCTCGCTCTGAGAGCTCTGTGGGCCCTTTCGATGTTATATAGATGTTCTTCTTTGTCACCAGTAATAACTCTGAATAGTTGTTGCAGATATGTTTGGAGGTCTTTATTTAGGACCGTTTCTGGTATGCCCTTCATTCTAATATTCTTTCTTCTGCCCCTGTTCTCAAGGTCGTCAATCTTGTCTTGGAGTTCTGCAATAGACTGTTGTTGAGAGTTGAAAGCCTCAGATATTAAGGTGAGGTCTTCTGAAACAGCGTCTCTGTGTTCCTCTAAAGTTTCAATTCTGCCTCCTAAATCAGCAATATCAGACTTTATATCAGTGAGGCTGTCTGTAACTGCAGTGTGCATGGAGTCTATATTCTCCCATAGGCGTTCAAAATTTGCTGATATATCTTGTTTCGATACAAGTAGACATAAATCTGCTCTCCATCAGTAATATTAGAATCTACTTCTTGCTCAAAATCTCCCTCCTCTTCTCTAATGTTATCGTTAGAGGATTTATTAATCTTGGCAGATCTGAAGTATGGATTTATAATCTGTGACTTTGGGGTTTTGTCTGCTTTGGTTAGTTTTTTGGATGCCATTTTGTATGACTTGGGTTTTTGGCATATGTTTTACTATATTTCACTGGCTACTGCAACTATGCGTTTAATTTTGAAGGCAGCTCGGTATTGTGTTGAATTCTTTAGATACCATATGTTATGGACCTTAAATTACCAGTAAAGAGAAACTTTTGATTAGCCTTCCTTTGTTTTCTTGAGCAGTATATGTTCTTATGGGCTGTTTTTTTTTTAAAAAAAGAGAGCTGTTTATATCCTGACAGTAGTGTTATATATTTTTTTCTTTCCCCTGTGTCACTAGTGCATATCCTCTAGCTCCTCATAATCTTTATGCCTTTACCACATAAGCCTAACCATTTGTGCTCCTTAATTTTGTGCAGCTCATCGGTTTTTTTCCCTGCAGTGTAGGCGCTTGTAAAAAGGAGCTGCGTCATGCCGCCATCTTACCGCCTATACGTGTTGACTCTGTGTGCTGCTTCTTAACCCTCAAGCGTTCCGGACTATGCCTGACACCCTCCGGGTATGCTCACCGAATGTCATTGTGTCCGGTCGCTTGGGTCTAATGACGTTTGCCCCTCAGAAGGATCCGTGTATCTCCGTCCCTGGTGAGCTTGTATTAACCTAAGATGTGAGCGGTCACATAGGCCTCCCATCTCCGCCTCTGTATCTGCACTCTGCAAACATTCACCGCGGGTCACAAGATTACACTCACCCGGGGTTCTTCCTCTGACTGGGGTAATGAGTGTTACAGCTCTGGTTCCTTGATTGCTTAACTTAGAATCCCTGTTTTAGACATTTAGCTCCCGGAGCTCAGAGATTACACAACCATCTCTGAGCACAGTCAGGCTCCGCACCCTAAATCTTCTATTTAAAGGGACAGTCAACACCAGAATTTTTGTTGTTTAAAAAGATAGATAATACCTTTATTACCCATTCCCCAGTTTTGCAAAACCAACACAGTTATAATAATAAACATTTTACCACTGGAATTACCTTGTATCTATGCCTCTGCAAACTGCCCCCTTATTTCAGTTCTTTTGACAGACTTGCATTTTAGCCAATCAGTGCTGACTCCTTGGTAATTTAATGTGCGTGAGCTCAATGTTGTCTATATGACACACATTAGCTAAAGACCTCTAGTGGTGAAAAATGGTGAAAATGCATTTAGATTAGAGGCAGCCTTCAAGGTTTAAGAAATTAGCATATGAGCCTACCTAGGTTAGCTTTCAACTAAGAATACCAAGCGAACAAAGCAAAATTGGTGATAAAAGTAAATTTGAACGTTTTTTAAAAATTTCATGCCCTATGTGAATCATGAAAGTTTATTTTGGACATGACTGTCCATTTAAGCAAAAATATTGGAGACCATGCAGAGGCCATAAACAGGTGACTGTTATGCCTACTTGAGTTGAAAATTGTGCAAAGCATCTGAACAATAGAGACTTGGCAAATTGAGTCAGAAAAATGCTGTACCACTAAGACAATGCTCCCAAGTTCTTTGCTGCCAAGGCTGCCATTGCTGATGCTGTATTTTAATTGTTGGATCACCCCACATATTCACCAGATCTTGCTCCTAGTAACTATTGCCTATTTCCACGTTTAAAGCATCACTCGTGAAGAATACATTTAGTAAGCAATGTTAAAGTGATATGGCTGTTCTTGATTGAAGGGGACAGTAAAAATATTTTTTGTCTTTCATGAGGTGCTGAAAGTCCACAAATTCATTTATTTGGGAATTCAGTTTCTAGCCAATAGGAGAGGGCAAAGATTCCTAAAGCTCCAAGAGTTCTCTATCCCTCCCTCCTCACTGATAAGCAAGTTTTAATCTTTGCCATCAAGTTTAATTTAACGCAGGTCAGGTTAGCGGGACTTCACAGCTTGCATAAAGGGTAGAGGAAGAAAAACACGACATAAATAGATGTAAAAGTACAGTTACACATAATTATATATATATGTTTTTATGTATAGATATAGATTTTACCAAAAAATCATCAGATACATATAGAAATTTTTATTTAAGAATGAATAGAACAAATTCTGCTATGTGAAGAACATTGGAATGTGAAATATGCATATGTCATGTCAGGTTTAACTCTCTTGAATAAATACGGTCTAGTTAGCGAGCTAGTATGGGTGTTAGTTGTTTTTTTTTTCAGTTTGCGTGCTCCATTGTAGTCTATGGGAGAATCCGTTAACGTGTTCACGATATTCGAAGTTCAACTTTATGCACGCATCAGGTTTTTCGCTAGAGCACTAACCTTTTACCAAACGTGCGCAAAAATCCTCCATCTAGCAATGTTAATGCACAAGCAGAAGCACAAAATAGTGTTCCATTCATAATCTAGCCCTTTATTGTTTACACATAGTATCTGTACTTTGTATGAGGGGACTGGTCTGTTGGGAGCATTTTTGTTTTTCAGCATGTCACCTTTATAATTTCCTTTTGCATTAACTCAATTTTAGCTTAATTTCTATTCATTGTATTAAACAAACTGTTTTTTTTCTCTTGCCAGTTGGTCTCTAGTTAGCTCGCTACCTGGTTTCTTTGCATAATGCCGGGTAGCACACTCCCTTATTATAGGATTGAGAAGCATGAAGGGAAGGTTTTTAAGGATCTGTGTCAGTGCGCTGCCCGGTCTTTCTATTGTGGTAGGATAGCATGCTGTGTGTATTCAAAACCACAGATTTCCCAACTCTATTATATAAATTCTAAATATTTTAATGCGATGTGTTAGTATTTTACACTATCACATAGTAGAGTTCTACCTTCGCCAATGCAGTTGGACCCTACCTCCCTTCTTACACCTTAGGATAGAGCGCACCTCCTGCGCAGTCCGCTGGTCAGTTTCCTGACAAATTGGTTTACATTAATTCCAAGGACTTAAAGCCGTTCTTTCGTATACCGGCAAAGAAATAAGCACTCCAGAGGCTACAGTGAGGATCGCAAAACAGAACTAGCTGGCGAACTGCTATTTCCAAAGTTACTAGCGGTTTTCTCTTTTCAAATAACCCCGCGAGCCCAGCATTCAGGTGATCCAAAACAAACTCTCCTGATAGGCTCTTGCAAAGACCGGAACGGCTGTTCATTGAGAAGCCCACAATAAGACCGCCAGCCAAGCAACAAGGGGGTGCACTCCAAAGACAAAGGATATCTAAAAGATTGGAAGTTTCTGCTTAATTCCACTACTGGAGTTTCTCCTTTATTCCACCACTGAAGGAGGTGATACAAAATATTGACACGCCTGAATCAAAGGTAACTTTGTCACAACTTTGTTTTATATTTCAACTGACAATAAGGAATACAAATATATATACTTGGTGGTAGATTGCAATACAGTCAAGAATAAATATTGCAAAAGTGTATAAAGTTTGCCAATCCAGGTAATATTTTTAAGAAGGAAAATGGACAAAATATTTTGTTTATAATTTAGTTACCAACTGCTGCTATCGAGAATCAAGTTTATCAACACACATTTTATTGCTATCAGTGTATAGGTTTTATGAATTGCAATTCAGCATAGTGTATCAAATTGTGGCCACATTTGTACACTCATATCCGCTTATATTGTGTTTTAAGTATTTTTTATTATTATGTTTATGTTCTATTGAATTTTGTAAAATAAATATTGGGAATATACCCCTAAGTGTTGCTTTGCATATTATTGACCTCAGTTTATTTATTAAGCGCCCCTCTTACATTTTTACCTCTTGTAGGTAAAATAACTTTTTTAAATGCTGTGTGTATTCCTAGTTGTTGATGCTTCAGTTTAGCAGTTTGGGGGTTAAGTTTGAGGGCTTATTTTTCCCAGCCTTGCCGTGAGCACTCTGACAGGGAATCTCTTTCCCTGAGGCATTTGAAGTGGTGGGCTTCAAGCTGAGAGGCAGGACCGCTGCGGATTGCAATATTTTTACTCAGAAGGGAAGATCTCTCTGGAGTTTACTTCAGTGTCTCTCGCATTGAAGGGTGTAGGATTTCCAACTCTGTCAAAAGATCTCTGTTAGCTCATTAGATAGCTTTATATTTTCTGTTGGGCTAACAATTAATGATTTATTTGTTATTCCTTTAATATTGCCACCTGTTTTTGTTTTCTTTGCTTAGTCATTACATTTTCTTTGTTCTGGTGGGCTCCTCATTTCCTTATATTCTCCCTTCCTTTCTTGCTCACCCATTTTTATATATAAAATTCCTGAAGTCAATGTTTAAAGGTTTATCTCTAAATATTCATGTAATGGAGAATACTGGATCTGTGCTGTTATGTTAGATCATTTAGTGGGCAGATCCTCTGATTTTTCAGTAAAATGTATAATGTGTAAAATAATTGTTGTCTCCCCAGCTCTTCTATGTAATACTTGTATGGATTACCTGTTGCAGGCTAATCAATCTGTGGTGCTTGCATCTAAAGAAATCTGTCCTCCCTCTGTCTGTTCTTTACAAACAAGTTATTCAGACATTTCTCCAGGTTTTAAAACTTTTGTACACTCTACAGTAACTAAGATGTTGGTGGATTTGCCTCCTCCAAGTAAGTGCAAAAGATCCAAGTCTCATGCCGCATCCTCTAGGGACATTCAATCTTATTCTGGGCTCCTGAAGTCTAATCAGCCCAAAGACTTGAATATTGATTCAGATGCAAGATTGTCTGATTCTTTTTCTGAGGTTGAATGTTCTTCTGAAGTGTTTGAGTCAGCCTCTGAAAAGGATTCTGATTCTCCCTTGTTTAAGCTCAAATTGGAACATCCACACTCTTTACTAAAGGAATTATTGAGCGTGTTAGGAGTACACAATCCTAAAACTTCTGAGGAAAAATCTGTTAAGTAATTTTCTTAAAGCACCTGAGGGTTTTGCTGTTCCTAAAGCCATTTCTGAAAATATCATTAAAGAATGGGCCAGGCTTGGTATTTCCTACAACCTGGCTCCCAGATTTAAGAAGATGTATCCCTTACCTCTATTTAGAACTTTGGGAAACTATCCCTAAAGGGGACAGAGTCATTTCTACCTTGGCGACATGTACAACCATTCCTTTTGAAGACAGTACATCTTTCAAAGATCCAATGAACAGGAAATTAGACTAAGCCACCAGATGAAGGCTTTCCAGCAAGCAGGCCTTTTATTCAGACTAGCTATCAGTATTTATCTATTCCACATTCCAAAGAATCATGAAATGGCTCAAGCATTTTTCCAATGTATTTAAGATCTAGAACTCATGGGAATGATCCGTCTTATCCTCGGGGAGGAGCAAGGTCTGAGTTTTTATTAAAATCTTTTCATAGTGCCAAAGAAAGAGGATACTTTCAGACCTATTCTGCATTTAAAAACATTGAACAAGTTTCTCAGAGTTCCAACTTACCAAATAGAAACAATCATAAAGATACTTTCCCTTGTTCAACAGGGCCAATATATGTCTACAATAGATTTAATCGATGCTTACCTTCATATTCCAATTCACAAGGACCATTTTCAATTCCTCAGATTTGTCTTTCAGGACAAACATTTTCAGTGTGTTTTCTAAAAAACGAAGACAAAAAGAGAGGCGCACAAATGTGTGTATCGATAGAGATAAGGGAAGCACACACTTCAGAGGATTTGTACACAGGGTACTCACACTTTAACACAGCACACCAGTGTGCTTGTGGAAACGTGCTGGCAATCAGAGCTGGCCAGCTTGCTCTCTCCGGCTAATCTTCAGTTGCTGCGGCTCTCCGATAAATGAACTGTCTGGTAGTGGTATGCTCACAATCAATCTCCAGGCTCAAGTTGGTTAAAATAAACTTAAAACTTTTATTGCGCAGAGTTGACAGGCATATATAAACAAGTTTAAAATTGCTACGCGTTTCTCGGCCATCCTGGCCGTTTCATCAGGCATATCAAATTAGTTTTAAAACCGGCTTTTTATTGCCGCCACTACCAAACATTTCCACAAACACACCCCTTTCCTGATGGGTGTGTACAGGTAAGTTGAACAACATAGGTGAATTCTTAAAGGAACATATCGGGACCTCTATTTGTTTACAACAGTTTCAAGAATTTACAAAAAAT
This sequence comes from Bombina bombina, assembly GCF_027579735.1. Lineage (NCBI taxonomy): Eukaryota > Metazoa > Chordata > Amphibia > Anura > Bombinatoridae > Bombina > Bombina bombina. The sequence continues at coordinate 325,937,136 of NC_069503.1, forward strand.
ATCTATTTTTTTTTTTTTTTTTTGCAAACAAATTTGTCCTTACTTGAACTGTGTAATGTGATGTGAACATATTACAAATACTGATAATAACTTATAATGGTCATACCCCTGGTCTCATATCGGAGACCTTCTTTTTGGATGGGACCGAAATCCGACCAATCACAGAGCTGCATTTTGATAACTTCCATATGACACACATAACAGTATAACAGTACCACCCATCTATCTAACATACTAACAACGAGGATATTTCTATTGTAGTCTCCTAACAGTTCTACATATGGATAAACACTTGATTGTGAATTATAATAACACCACTGGTCTAATATCGGGGACCCTTCTTTTTGGATCGCCCTTCAGTAGATACAGTATCGGACCAATCCCAGGACTATATTCTGATGACTTCCATATAAAGTACATATTTGTGATTCAGTATTATAAACTGTACTGCCAATCTATTTTTCATACTTACAACGTGGATATTTCCACTTTGTTCTCCTAACGATTCTACATGTGGGTAAAACACTTGGTTCTGTGACTCCCTAAATCTTAACTAATACATCTGATATTGTGACTAACTACGGTTATGTGATTATACTCTGATCTGACGATCTAGTAATAGATTAGTGAGGTCATGGTGATGTGTATTATTTTAATGGTTATATGATGTGATGGTGTGCTAATAAATACTTAATGTGAATGATGTGAATATTATTTAGGACATATGTGATTTGAGTGGATAGTCTATAACCATTCATCATATTCATACTTGTGATTATTAATTTTTTAGAAATTTTAACATTATTGGCATATACGTCACGTGTTAATATAATTGTGTTGTGTACTATGTTATAAATTACATCATATAATGGAAAACTGATATATGGTTTGTGAGGGCTTGATATGTGACTATGTGCTCGTATATGTTAACAAATTCGACATCGATTATTACATAGTTTATGTGATATATATGCTAGTGGAGATGAATTGTGTAAGACTAGGTCAGGTACCAAGGTGGATAGCATTATCAAAGTCTCCTAAGTGTGAAGCCCTTAATGTCCCTTTTGTGTTTCCCTAACCGGACAAGGGGTTTTTTTAGAGGTGAGTCACCTAAAATGCGGCCGAGTCTATTACCTCATTAAGGCCATTAGGAAAAAGTGTACCAAACCTATAGATCCAGTACGTTTCCCTTTGACGTAATTTGGTAAACCTGTTGTATCTACAAGAACTGGGGATACTTTCTAGAGGTGTTATGGTATAGGGACAAGTTTCTCCATTGTGCTCATGGACATAGTGTCTTGATACACTATGTTTCATGGATTTTTTCTTTATGTTTCGGCTATGTTCACTCCATCTTTTTCGGATATTTCGGATAGTGCGCCCCAAATACTGTTGTCCACATCTACATGATAAGACATAGACTACATATGAGGAGCTGCATGTTAGATGATTATTGATAGGAAAAATTTCCCCTGTAGTATGTGATTTAATTGTTTTGGTCTTATGTGTAATGTGTTTGCACATGTGGCATCTAGTTTTGCCACATTTAAAAACCCCCCTTTGACCTGTTTGATAATTTGGTGTTGATTTTCCTCTACTTTTTTTCGAAATAACCACCTTACTGGGAGCTAGGGATTGTTTGAACGTAGGTGCTCGTTTGTATATTACGTTTGGTGCACTATGTAGATCTTTCTTCAAAATAGGGTCTTTTAATAATATTGGCCAGTGTTTTTGTAATACTTTTTTTATATGTTTAGCATTGGAGTTATATTGGGTCACAAAACAGGGTTGCTGAGGTTTCTCTAGAGCCTCATTATCTGCTATTGTAATTTTTTTCATTTGGAGCATAGTGGGTCTATCCAATTTATATGCTTTTTCATATCCACTCATAATGATGTCCCTAGGGTAACCTTTTTCCTCAAATCTCTGGATAAGAATCTTAGATTGTTCACAAAATCTCTCTAATGAACTACAATTTCTTCTAATTCTGCAAAATTGGCTATATGGTATACTATTTTTCCATTGATGGTAATGGTTGCTATTGTAGTGAAGGAAATTATTGCTATCCACAGTTTTGAAAAATGTGGATGTGGCTATGTTGTGTTCAGTGTCCCATGCCAGGATTAGATCAAGAAATTCTATGGATTCTCATTGTATATTAGAGGTGAACTGTATACCCATAGAGTTTTTGTTCAGATAAGAACAAAATAATCTGGCCTCATCCACTGTCCCCCTAAAAATAAAAATCAAATCGTCTATATAGCGGCCATAGAACACCAGGTTTGCCTCCCAGTTCGAGTTATATATATAATTCTCCTCGAAATGTCCCATAAAGAGATTAGCAAAACTGGGGGCAAACCTGGTGCCCATGGCCGTCCCCTTTACCTGCAAATAAAAATCATCCAAGAATTGAAAATAATTGTGTTTGAGTATAAACTCAATAAGTGTCAAAATGTATTCTTTTTGGGTACTAGGCATGTACATATCCGAATCCAAATAATGTTTAGTGGCAAGTATTCCCAATTCATGGGAGATATTTGAGTAGAGGGCGCTAACATCTGCTGTTATCCACAAGGCATCCTTCTCATGTTTAAAATCCTTGATCTTAAATAATAGATCAGTGGTATCCCGAATGAATGAGGGTAAATTTTGAACGTACTTTTGCAAAAAGTTATCAATATATTGAGATAACTTATCAGTCAGACTATTGATGCCCGCAATGATGGGGCGGCCGGGTGGTTTGAAACAATTCTTGTGGATCTTTGGAAGATGGTAGTAGTAAGGGGTTGACGGATGTGTGGGAGTCAAAAATTTCCGTTCCTTGGTGTTTAGTATCCCCTTACCACCACCATCCTCCAAAACATCCAACAATTTCCCCAAAAATACAGCTGTGGGATCTGCATCCAATTTCCTGTAGTATTCAACATTTAAAAGGATATTATAAGCCTCATTCACATAATCTTTGTAGTCCTGAAGGACAATCCCCCCACCCTTGTCCGCCTGTCTAATTACCAAATTAGAATCATTGGCCAGGGATTTGAGGGCTCTTTCCTCATTAGGCCAAAGTCTTGTGTGTTTATTTGATTTATTGGGTAATTTGTTAAAATCTTCCATTACCAACTGTTGGAAAAGGTCTATATATGTGACATCCTCCTTAGGGGGATTAAAATTGGATGGTAATGATAATGTGGTATGTATATATCCTTCAAAAAGGTCCTCCGCTATAAGATCTGGTTCAGCATAAATGGTCTGGGTCTGGCTGTTCATGGAATTAGTAATAATGGGCAATCCCTCCACGTTTCTTTTTTTGAGATTTTTTATAGAGAAGTATCTCTGTAGAGATAATTTCCTGGTATATTTATTCAAATCAACGAATAAATCGAACAGTTTATGGGGGTTCGGGGGGCAGTAGGACAAACCCCTACCCAAAATTCTAACCTCATCGTTAGTTAGTTCGTGTGTGGATAAATTAAATATACCTTTGGCTAGTTTTTGTAGTTGCTTTTTTTGTGTGGTGTTGCCTCTCCCTCGTCTTCCCCGTTGGGGTAAGGTCTTTTCTTTTGTTGTTGTTGTACATGAGGGTGCTGCGGTTGTTGTGTATTCTGATGTTGTTGTGATGGAATCTTGGGTGGACCTATATTCCTCCTCCATAAGGGGGCAAAATTCGGAACCCCTAAAAAATTATTCTTGGAGGTGGATGGTATCTCAACCCTTTGATGACTAGTTTGGCCTTGATCATTTTGGAGGTTAGGTAAATTAAAATTTTGATAGTCATTACCCTGATGTCTATTCCCCCCAGGGTTAGGTGAATTGAAGTTTTGATGGTCATTACCCTGATATCTGTTCCCCCCAGAATTGTACTGGAGGGGTTCAAATCGATTGTATAATGGAATATGATTGGGATTCTGATAGTCATAATGACTATAAGAATTATTCTTATTTCTATTCCTATTGTGTTGGTAATTATGCTGGTAGGGTTGTCTGTTTTGAAATTTCCTATTGTTAGTATTATGTTCCTCCCACTGGGATGTTTGTAATGGTTCTGATGTATTTCTATGATGAGGTATCGATTGGTATGGAGTTTTTGTATTGTTCCTATTCTTAAATGGTACCCTTGTCCATCCCTCATTGTTCTCTTTTGGACCTGCAGTTTTTTTATTATATGTGTATACCGTACCCTCTGCATAGTCCTCCTCATCTCTTTTGAATTTGCCATTCTTAATTCTAATGATATCATTTTGGTATTCATCCACCATTTTTAAGGTTTCAGTATTTAGTCTATTATATTCTGAATGGTCTCTCATGGGTTCCAATTCTTTTTGGATAGCTTCTATCTCTTTTTCCAAATTTTCCACTAGATTTTGTCTATGTGAGATCAATAAATCTATTAGATTAAAGGAACAATCATCTAGTATTTCATACCATTTTTTGGTCAATTCTTGATCATTTTTAAAGGAGCAGTGTTTGAATAATCTAAGTCCTCTTGGGATCTGCTTTTTTTCTTTATACTTCTTTAAACAGTCCAGGTCCCACCAGTGTCTATGCTCATTTTTTAAAAGATCACCTAATTTATTAAACATGGTGTCTATACTTTTGATCACTAGGGGGCCTGGACTGTCCCCTTCAGTACTGGACGGAGGATTAAAAGAATTCCTCCTGTTAGTTCTCTCCAGTGCTGATAACATTTTGGGAAGAAGAGATGTTGTCCCAACCTTATATTGTGTACCCCCTACTACCTAATTAAAACCCAAAAAGAATACATTTTGACACTTATTGAGTTTATACTCAAACACAATTATTTTCAATTCTTGGATGATTTTTATTTGCAGGTAAAGGGGACGGCCATGGGCACCAGGTTTTCCCCCAGTTTTGCTAATCTCTTTATGGGACATTTCGAGGAGAATTATATATATAACTCGAACTGGGAGGCAAACCTGGTGTTCTATGGCCGCTATATAGACGATTTGATTTTTATTTTTAGGGGGACAGTGGATGAGGCCAGATTATTTTGTTCTTATCTGAACAAAAACTCTATGGGTATACAGTTCACCTCTAATATACAACGAGAATCCATAGAATTTCTTGATCTAATCCTGGCATGGGACACTGAACACAACATAGCCACATTTTTCAAAACTGTGGATAGCAATAATTTCCTTCACTACAATAGCAACCATTACCATCAATGGAAAAATAGTATACCATATAGCCAATTTTGCAGAATTAGAAGAAATTGTAGTTCATTAGAGAGATTTTGTGAACAATCTAAGATTCTTATCCAGAGATTTGAGGAAAAAGGTTTCCCTAGGGACATCATTATGAGTGGATATGAAAAAGCATATAAATTGGATAGACTCACTATGCTCCAAATGAAAAAAATTACAATAGCAGATAATGAGGCTCTAGAGAAACCTCAGCAACCCTGTTTTGTGACCCAATATAACTCCAATGCTAAACATATAAAAAAAGTATTACAAAAACACTGGCCAATATTATTAAAAGACCCTATTTTGAAGAAAGATCTACATAGTGCACCAAACGTAATATACAAACGAGCACCTACGTTCAAACAATCCCTAGCTCCCAGTAAGGTGGTTATTTCGAAAAAAAGTAGAGGAAAATCAACACCAAATTATCAAACAGGTCAAAGGGGGGTTTTTAAATGTGGCAAAACTAGATGCCACATGTGCAAACACATTACACATAAGACCAAAACAATTAAATCACATACTACAGGGGAAATTTTTCCTATCAATAATCATCTAACATGCAGCTCCTCATATGTAGTCTATGTCTTATCATGTAGATGTGGACAACAGTATTTGGGGCGCACTATCCGAAATATCCGAAAAAGATGGAGTGAACATAGCCGAAACATAAAGAAAAAATCCATGAAACATAGTGTATCAAGACACTATGTCCATGAGCACAATGGAGAAACTTGTCCCTATACCATAACACCTCTAGAAAGTATCCCCAGTTCTTGTAGATACAACAGGTTTACCAAATTACGTCAAAGGGAAACGTACTGGATCTATAGGTTTGGTACACTTTTTCCTAATGGCCTTAATGAGGTAATAGACTCGGCCGCATTTTAGGTGACTCACCTCTAAAAAAACCCCTTGTCCGGTTAGGGAAACACAAAAGGGACATTAAGGGCTTCACACTTAGGAGACTTTGATAATGCTATCCACCTTGGTACCTGACCTAGTCTTACACAATTCATCTCCACTAGCATATATATCACATAAACTATGTAATAATCGATGTCGAATTTGTTAACATATACGAGCACATAGTCACATATCAAGCCCTCACAAACCATATATCAGTTTTCCATTATATGATGTAATTTATAACATAGTACACAACACAATTATATTAACACGTGACGTATATGCCAATAATGTTAAAATTTCTAAAAAATTAATAATCACAAGTATGAATATGATGAATGGTTATAGACTATCCACTCAAATCACATATGTCCTAAATAATATTCACATCATTCACATTAAGTATTTATTAGCACACCATCACATCATATAACCATTAAAATAATACACATCACCATGACCTCACTAATCTATTACTAGATCGTCAGATCAGAGTATAATCACATAACCGTAGTTAGTCACAATATCAGATGTATTAGTTAAGATTTAGGGAGTCACAGAACCAAGTGTTTTACCCACATGTAGAATCGTTAGGAGAACAAAGTGGAAATATCCACGTTGTAAGTATGAAAAATAGATTGGCAGTACAGTTTATAATACTGAATCACAAATATGTACTTTATATGGAAGTCATCAGAATATAGTCCTGGGATTGGTCCGATACTGTATCTACTGAAGGGCGATCCAAAAAGAAGGGTCCCCGATATTAGACCAGTGGTGTTATTATAATTCACAATCAAGTGTTTATCCATATGTAGAACTGTTAGGAGACTACAATAGAAATATCCTCGTTGTTAGTATGTTAGATAGATGGGTGGTACTGTTATACTGTTATGTGTGTCATATGGAAGTTATCAAAATGCAGCTCTGTGATTGGTCGGATTTCGGTCCCATCCAAAAAGAAGGTCTCCGATATGAGACCAGGGGTATGACCATTATAAGTTATTATCAGTATTTGTAATATGTTCACATCACATTACACAGTTCAAGTAAGGACAAATTTGTTTGCAAAAAAAAAAAAAATAGATATTTTTTGTAAATTCTTGAAACTGTTGTAAACAAATAGAGGTCCCGATATGTCCCTTTAAGAATTCACCTATGTTGTTCAACTTACCTGTACACACCCATCAGGAAAGGGGTGTGTTTGTGGAAATGTTTGGTAGTGGCGGCAATAAAAAGCCGGTTTTAAAACTAATTTGATATGCCTGATGAAACGGCCAGGAGGGCCGAGAAACGCGTAGCAATTTTAAACTTGTTTATATATGCCTGTCAACTCTGCGCAATAAAAGTTTTAAGTTTATTTTAACCAACTTGAGCCTGGAGATTGATTGTGAGCATACCACTACCAGACAGTTCATTTATCGGAGAGCCGCAGCAACTGAAGATTAGCCGGAGAGAGCAAGCTGGCCAGCTCTGATTGCCAGCACGTTTCCACAAGCACACTGGTGTGCTGTGTTAAAGTGTGAGTACCCTGTGTACAAATCCTCTGAAGTGTGTGCTTCCCTTATCTCTATCGATACACACATTTGTGCGCCTCTCTTTTTGTCTTCGTTTTTTAGAAAATACGTGTTCCACTTGGGATCGGTTTGGAGAGTGCAGCCGAAAAGGGGAAAAAAAGAAAGGAAAAAAGTGTTCAAGTAATCCTATCCTGGGGTTGAATCGGATCCACAGGACTTTATATATATCAGTTGACACTGGGACATCTCCATCACGGACTTCCAATCGAACATCATTTTATGAGGTTCCACTTTCCATTTCTTTTAATATTGCAAGATTGTTTTTAGATTGTTTTATATGACCCAGCATTGATATATTAGAAACATTTTGTTATAATACAAGTTGTGTATATAAAATGTATACTATACTTTAATTTACAAATAGTTTCGCACGAGCGCCCTCTGGTGACCCAGTGGTCATTACTATATTTTCAGTGTGTTGCCCTCCCATGTGGTCTGGCTACTTCCACCAGCATTTTTACAAAGGTTCAAGGAACTCTGCTATCTGTAATCAGAGATTGGTGGCTCCTTACCTGGATGATATATTAGTTCAGGCTCTATTTTTACTTTATCAATTTCTCATACCAACAGTCTTTTGTTGTTTCTTCAACTGCATGGTTGGAGAATCACTGTTCCAAAGAGATTTTTGTCTCCTCAGGCCAGGGTGTCTTTTTAGGTTTGATAATAGATTTAATGTCCATGATTCTTTCGCTAACAGATCAAAATAAATAGAAGTTACAGTCAACTTGTGCCAAGCTTCAATCTTACTCCAATTCAACACATGCTGTCTGTATGGAGGTTCTAGGCTTTATGAATGTGGCATGAGAGGTCATCCCATTTTCTCAGTTTCATATGAGACTGCTTCAATTTTGCATGTTGAGTCAATGGTGCAAGGACTACAACCAATTTGCTCAAAGAATTCTCTTGCACTTTGGAACAAGGCATTCCTTTTCATGGTGGACAAATCACCAATCTATTCCCAGGAGCTTTGTTTCTTCATTCTTCATGGACCATGATCACAACATATGCAAGTCTTTAAGGTCGGAGCACAGTTTGGGAGTGCAGAAAAGTGCAGAGAGTTTGAATACCTCAGGAGGTGAAGTTACCAATAAATATTCTACAACTCTGGGCAATCATCAGGGCTCTTCAGAGCTAGCCTGTTGTGAATAAATAGTCTCATCTTTGTTTTCAGTCAGACAATGTCCCAGCTGTGGCATAGATCAATAATCGAGGAGGTACTTACAGTTCTCTGGCAATGAAGAAGGTATGTTGTAGTCTCCAATGGGCAGAAAACCATGGTTGTATCACTTCTGGGATTCACATTCCAGGAGTGGACAACTGGGAAGTGGGTTATCTCAGTTGCCAACATTTTTATCTGGGGGAATGGTCTCTTCATTCAGATATCTACAATCAAATAGTCCAGAAATGGGGCCTTCCAGAGGTAGACCTCTCAGCCTCTTGATTAAATATCAAGCTGCCAAGGTAATTTGCAAGGTCCAGGGATCCTTTTATCTAGAGAAAGTTGTTTTGCAAACCAATTTTGATTTTCTACTAAAAGTCCCATCTTTGGATAACATCAATAGAGACACTGTGGTTCCTTCTCTTGGTCCTACTTCTCAGAATTTAAAAAAAACACTCTTACATAATTTGGATGTTGTGCAAGCCTTAAAAATTTATCTTCAGGCTACCTCTAGTTTATTTTTCTGGTCTACATATGGGACAAAAGGCATCGGCAGTTACCCTGGCTTCAGGGTTGAAACTATTAATTAACAAAGCTTACTTGGAGGTGGGTAGGTATCCCCCAAAGTATATTATTGCTCATTGTGGGCTTTCAAGAATTAAGGATTCAGTAAAACACATTTGCAAGGCAGCATCATGGTAATTCCTACATATCATTACTAAATGTTATCATTTTGATGTTTTTGCTTCAGCGGAAATGGCCTTTGGTAGGAAAGTCCTCCAGTCTGCAGTTCCAGGACATTAGTTCCTTGCCTTTTTTCCAATTTATTTTCCTCCCTCATTGCTTGTGGACCCCACACCTTGGGTATTATTTTCCCAGAAGTAATGAACTTGCGGACTCTCACCATCTTATGAAAGAAAACAAAATGTATGCTTACCTGATAAATTCATTTTTTTAGAGGTGGTGGAAGACCATGGGGCCCGCTCAATATATTTTTATTGTAAATTGCTGGCAGCAGTTATAGTGTTTTTGCACGTCATTTCCCTTTTCTGTCCTTTCCTATCTTTCTACTTCTTGGTTATAACTAAAACTGACTTATCAGTGTGGTGGGAGGGATAAAGGACTCTTGGAGTTTTGAGAATCTATGCCTCCTCTAAGTGGCTAGGAACTGAATTTCAAGAAGTAATCAACTTGTGGAATCTCACCACCTTGAAAAAAATTAAATTGACAGGTAAGCATAAATTTAGTTTTTTGGTAGGCATAAAATATCGTTTACAGAAGTGTGTTGAACTGAAGGAAGATTACACTGAAAAATTTAAAATAAACATCTGATGAGTCTACGTATTTTCTTTCTTTGACAGGTTTTGAACTTATCTACCATTCCCAATTTTCTCTTGTATCTTGTGTCCTCTGCTGAACCGAAAAAAGGACAAATATAAATGGCCTATTTCACTGATCACACAATCATTGTATAGAATGTAGATGGCTTATGCATCTCAAATTCTCTCAAAAACTGTATAAAAAAATAAATTAAAGAAAAACAGGGTAAAATAAAAATTAAAAAAATATATATATATTTTTTATTACACACAATTAAACATTTTAGGGAGAATATGATTTTGCATTTTATACCCCTTTAAACAAAATGTTTTTTTTTTTTATCAAAAAGGGACAGTAAACACCTTGAGATTTGTTTTTGTTCCCTTGGTATCTTTATTTGAAAAAGCAGGAATGTAAGCATAGGAGCCGGGCTATTTTTGGTTCAGAACCTGGGTAGCGCTTTGTGATTGGTGTCTAAATGTAGCCACCAATCAGAAAGCTCTACCTATGTGCTGAACCAACAATGGGCCAGCTCCTAAGCTTACATTCAAATAAAGATACCTAGAGAACGAAGAAAAATTGACAAAAGGAGTCAATTAGGAAGTTGCTTAAAATTTCGTGCTCTATCTGAATCATGAAAGTTTAATTTTGACTAGACTATCCCTTTAACTGATAACAACGGCAAATGAATTAATTTTATACTAAATTTATGACAGAGGCTAGCCTGATAGTTTGCTGACTAAAGCCCAGATTGGCTCCTCCAAATAAGGCAACTGATGGATGAAATTTTGGCTATTGAAAAAAACTTGCAGAAAAAAAGAATGTCAATTTGTTTTAAACAAAGCTAACACTTGGCTGATATGTTATGCACAGTAGAAATGTAATTACAAGGTGTGTACTGTCCCTTTAAGATACTACATTAACAATTTGTATTTTATTGAAAGACAAAGTAAAAAGCTGGGCCAGTAAAAATGAGGGAAACTGTTATTATTGGCTTACTTTGCTGTTCGGATTTTGTGAGCAAACAGAAGGGATCCTGGATTGTGTTAATTTGAAGCAGACACCACAGAACATTATGTGCATCCCAATTTGAAAGATCTTGCTGTGCGAAATACCCAAGAGAAAATCTGTACTGTGCCATTAGAGAGAAACTGGATCCTGGCCACAGTTTAATTAGTCTGTTTTATATTACACTTACAGTTGATTACTTTTGTTAGCTGTGAAACATTTAAATCTTTAATTATGCAATTAACTATCCTCACCTTTTCAATTTATAGACAGGAAACCCTCATTTAGAATATCTAGTAACACAAATCTAATTTGTTAAGATCTTATGTCATGAAGTATTTTTATATTTTCACAAATTGCTCATTAATATTAAAGGGATAGTAAACACCAAAAACGTTTTTGTTTAAAAAGATAGATAATCCATTTTTTTACCATTCCCCAGTTTTTCATAACCAACACTGTTATATAAATATACTTTTTACCTCAGTAATTACCTTGTATCTAAGTTTCTACTGACTGCCTCCTTATTTTAGATGTTATGACAAACTTGAATTTTAGGCAATTAGTGCTGACTTAAATAACTGCACGAGCATGAGCACAATTTTATTTATGTGAAACACATTAACTAACGCCCTCTAGCTGTGAAAATAGCATATGAGCCTACCTAGGTTTAGCTTTCAACTAAGAATACCCAAGAACAAAGCAAATGTGATGATAAAAGTAAATTAGAAAGTTGTTTAAAATTGCATGCCCTATCTGAATCATAAAAGTTTAATTTGGAGTTTACTATCCCTTTAAAGAACATAAATATATTTATATAACTTATAAGTTACAGGATAATAATACAACCTTTCATATTTATACTAATAAAGGTGCATTAAAGTTACTCTTTATTTTGCATCTAAAACAGGGTATGTTAAATGTATCAGACGTGCATACATTATACAAACGAATGAAGATATGGATTTAGGTGGCAAATAAATGGGGCTTTGAAAACAGCCGACTGCTGCAACCCACGGCCATATTAAGCAGTGGCTTATACAAATTAGTGAAAAATGCACGTCTAAAATGTATTAAAACTTTTTGTTTGTTGAATAACATATTCCCATGTTAAAGAATATAAATATATATATTTGTTTTTATGTTTTTCTCTCTATATTTTTTTTAAATTGTTTTTCTTTGAAAAAACTTAAAGGGATATTAAACCCAAACTTTTTCTTTCATGATTCAGATACAGCATGCAATTTTGAACAACTTTCTAATTTACTCCTATTATCAATGTGTCTTCGTTCTCTTGCTATCTTTATTTAAAAAAGTAAGAATCTAACCTTAGGAGCCGGCCCATTTTTGGTTTATAGCGCTTGCTGATTGCTGGCTACATTTAGTCACCATTCAGCAAGCGCAACCCAGGTACTGATCCAAAAATGGCCCGGTTCCTTAACTTACATTCTTGGGGTGTGATTACATATGTTGCATATTTTTTCAGCACAACTGCTGAAAGCCACGTTGCCCATAAGTTCACCTTGCACATTGGGTGAATCACATAACACGCCGCACTATGATAAACTGGTGTAAGTCGGAAAAACTGCCAAGGTTCAGAAATGTGCGCAACTACACATTTCTGGCATCGCCAGTAACTTACGCTAGTATATTGTATGCGTAACTAAAAAAATAAAGACTAATTTTATTAATATGTTAAAATCACATGTAAAAATCAAAACCAAAATAAATTTAAAAAAACACACGTCAAAAAGCCATTCAAAACCCCTAAACCCCCATCCCCCCACATAACAATCACTAATAAAGTTTATTAACCCCTAAACCGCCATCCCTCTACATCACAACTACTAAATAATCATATTAACCCATAAACTGACATCCCCACATCACAACTACTAAATAAACATATTGATCCGTAAACTGCCACCCCCCACAATGCAAAGTACCTAATTAAACTATTAACAACTAAACCGCCACCCCCTACAACGCAAAGTATCTAATAAAACTATTAACCCCTAAACCACCATCCCCCCACAATTAAAATAAACATAAATAAAATTCAAAAGATACTAACTACCTAAAAAAATAATAATGAATATATATATATATATATATATATATATATATATATATATATATATATATATATATATACATTACCAAAAAACCCTTATGTTACAGAAAATTAAAAAAAAACTAACATTACAGAAAAAAAAAGTTTTTTTTATTTTCTGTACTGTTAGGGTTTTTTTTTGTAAGGGTATTTTTTTATTTTCAGTAATATTAGGGTTTGTTGGTAATGAAGATTTTTTTTTTAGGTAGTTTGTATCTTTTGAATTTTATTTATGTGTGTTTTAATTGGGGATAAGTAAGGGGGTGTTAGATTAGGGGGTTTAGTTATTAGTTTAATACTTTGCGATGTGGGGAGATGGCGGTTTAGGGGTTCATAGTTTTATTAGGTAGTTTGCGGTGTGGGGGGTGGTTTAGGGCTTAATAATAGGGCTTAATAACTTTTATTAGTGATTGCGATGTGGGGGGATGGCGGTTTAGGGGTTGATATTGCTCATGTGTTACGTGTTTGTTAAGGCTTCCATAGACTTACGCTAGTTTTTTACTGTGCACAAGGGTTGCTGTGCCTGCCTATGTTTGGCAAGCTGAAAATGGAGTATAATATCTCCAATCTGCACGCGTAAGTCCATGTGCTGCCTTTGTGATACTGACTGGCGATGCCAGTTCTATGTTAGTTTATGGGAGTAAAAACTGTGCACGCCCTCAAAAAACAACTCACGTAACTTGTCTGCTGCACCCGGTATGTGATTGCTCAATTACACAAAAATTGGCAATGCTGGTTTTTTGCGCACGTCGCCAAGTATGTGACCGAGGTCTTGCTTTTCAAATAAAGATAGCAAGTGAACGAAGAAAAACTGACAATAGGAGTAACTTGGAAAGTTGCTTAAAATTGCATGTTCTATCTGAATCATGAAAGAAAAAAATGTGGGTTTAGTGTCACTTTTTTTTTTTTTATTGAGGTATTTAAAATATACAATACAGAGTGAAAGTACAATTGCAAATTCAAATATTCTCCCAAGGCAAGATCCAATAGACAATGCACAAATAAAATAAAATAATCTTATGGAAATCATCGCCATTACATGAGCTATTAGTTTAACCTGTAGGTAAAATTATAACAGTGATACCTCATTTTTATTTATGCTCTCTGAAATATAATCCCCTGCAGACCGATAAGGTCACTCATGGACCCAATTGCTCTATCAATACAATATAGGGGAGACATTAAATGTGATGGCCTCTTTTGGGCCGTATTATCTATACAGAATTTATCCATAAACACAAATACAGTAAGGATACAAGTAATCTATAGTGGTTTGTTGCACTATTATGAAAATAAACTCACTTAACCTCAGAACAATTAGAGTGTCTACGTATAAGGGGTTATGTGATATAAAGGGCACGGAATACAAACATTTTAGACAGGATATATAAGGATAAATATAGGTTAGTAGCGGGAGCTATCATATTTATAGCAAGAGTCTAGCTGTCGTCAACTACAAAGTAAAGTAATTTGCTGGTTAGAGTGTCAATAGGTAAAAAAAAAAAGAAAAAAAAGTTAAAAAAATAGCAATTAAAGTAACACAGCAAAATCCATATTATACAGTCGCAGAAAGACAGGATATTAACTTCATAGATGTCCCATTGCAGGCAGATCAGGGTGATGATGATAATAAATAAGCCAACATGTATCTCTACAGCACGTTGCAATGTTAATACATATTAGTGAAGCATGAAAAACTTAACAACAGGTATTTGCATAGCTATAGGCTATGGTATATACAAACTGGCATTGAATAATAAAATGCTAGGTAAGGCTGAGAAAGTTCTGCAACGGATTCAGCATATGGATAAGAGTAACATATTAACAGACTATTAGGTGGCATTTCCCAGGTTTAATCATTACAAGCTCAAACCAGGGGGTCAGTAACTAAATTAATTCACACTAAGCAGTGCAAGGATTCGTTACAAAAAAGACTAAGTTGGGGGCAAGCAGCGTAGGATGCACATTTTCAAATGGATCGCTGCTCAAGGGTTTATATAGTGGGGGAACCTATGGTGATTGCTGACTATAGTGATTTTAGGTAGTGCGAATAGAAGTCTTAATAAACAGGGTAAACGTCCTAACACCACCTACATTGCTAGCACGTATACTTAAGTACACACAGTTAGAGAGAGGGAATAATTATATGTTAAGCGGTCCTTGTATATATTACCCCTGGACCATAATCGGCTGCTGGCCCAGTGTTCATATCCCTGTATCAGCTGCATTAAGCTGACGCTGTCAGACTAATGACAATTCTGTTGTCAAGGTACTGCAGAGTGCTCATGGAGTATTTGTAATCCCTGTTACCAATGCATAGACCTCAGATCACCAGAATAGGTCCCCCCCGGATCAAACAAGTGGCATAAGCTTCCTCCAGGCTTCTAAGGTGTTAAGGCTCCACCGTTCCCTTTATTTCCAATCAGAATGGGGTGTTGGTATGTAGAGTGGGGGATAGTTACCAGAGCCATTATGTCATCTGCGTTGTGCACTGAATGATGAGCGGGATGTACCCGGGGCTGCCTTTCGCGGTTTGGCTTTTTCAGGCCCCTATGTTCCAGGATTACCGGAAGGCACTCAATCTCAACTCCGGTGTCCCGCATGTTAGTTGCAGGGTGTGAGGTAAAGTAGAGCTGGATTACGCCATGACAGTACTCGGAAGGTTCCGACACCGCACCAGTCAGGTGGCCGATGTCCTGTTGTTCAGAAAGGGAGGCTGCCTCAGTGCACTGAGAGTCCACAGCCCCAGCTTCCAGCACGGGAACCGCTCCCAATGCTGCAGGGGGGGCACAAGCATCTGCCGCAGCATCTACATCAGGGACCGAGGAGTCCACCCTCTGATGGTCCCGCAAGTCAGAGGAAAAGGCCGCTGCAATTCTGTCCTCCATCATCTGTGAGTATTCCAGTAGCAGCGATTTTAATTGTGTAATCAGGTAAGCGTCCTCCATTTTCTTCACTGACAATTGCTCGTTGAGGCCGCTGCGTGTATACTCTGGATCCAATGGCTGCAAATCACTGTTAGGGCTTATGCTTACCATCCAAGATAGTGGGGTAGTGTTTAGTGTAGGACGACTCCTAATTAAATTGTAGATAGCTCAGAGAGTAGGGCACTCTTCATAGGTAGGACTGCGCACTCAAGGCACAGCTAGTTATGGGGACAGAACTGAGGCTTTAATTACAGAGAAAGGCCTCAAAATAAAAGTCCGGTACTGAGGGCATTAAAGCCGTGTCGTAATCCAAAACCCTTTTTCAGATTTAGTCACCTTCAGACAAGCTTCTCCACTGTTTTATGCAGGATATTACCTAAAATACGTTGCAAAATTGGAAAATAGTGAAGAGAACTTAAGGAGCTGAAGCTCAGTGCGACCAGTAAGATGGCCGCCGCCCGGAAGTCCCCTCGGGTTTAGTGTCACTTTAAAGGGACAGTCAAGAAAAAAAAATATTTTTTTCATTATTTAAACAGGGCATGTAATTTTAAACACCTTTCCAATTTACTTTTATTAAAATTTTGCTTTGTTCTATTGGTATACTTAGTTGAAAGCTAAATTTAGGAGATTCATATGCTAATTTCTTAGACCTTGAAGGCCTTCTCTAATCGGAAAGCATTTTGACAGTTTTTCACCACTACAGGGCGTTAGTTCATGTGTTTCATATAGATAACATTGAGCTCAGGCACGTGAAGCTCCTAAGAGCAAGCACTGATTGGCTAAAAATGCAAGTATGTCAAAAGAACTGAAATAAGGGGGCAGCTTGCAGATGCATAGATACAAGGTAATCACAGAGGTAAAAAGTATATTATTATAACTGTGTTAGTTATGCAAAATTGGAGAATGGGTAATAAAGGGATTATCTAACTTTTTAAACAACAAAAATTCTAGGGTTTACTGTCCCTTTAAGTGAACAATTTGTCCCTGCAGAATACTTTTAAAATAAAATAAATGTTAATCTTAAACTTAAAGGGACACTAAACTGACATTTTTTCTTTCGTGATTCAGATATAGCATGCAATTTTAAGCAACTTTCTAATTTACTCCTATTATCAATTTTCTTCGTTCTCTTGCTAGCTTTATTTAAAAAGCAGGAATGTGATGCATAGGAGCCGGCCCATTTTTTGTTGAGAACCTGGGTTATGCTTGCTTATTGGTGGGTAAAAGTAAGCATCCAATAAGCAAGTGCTATCCATGGTGCTGAACCTAAATTGGGCTGGCTGCTAAGATTTACATTCCTGCTTTTAAAATAAAGATAGCAAGAGAATGAACAAAAAATGATAATAGGAGTAAATTAGAAAGTTGCTTAAAATGTCATGCTCTATCTGAATCATCAAAGAAAAAATTTGGGTTCAGTGTCTCTTTAACCCTTTTTCATGCATGCTCACTTGCTTCTTGGTATAGTTCTTTTGCCATTACTGTTCTTTTAACCATGTAAGCGTTGATCACAATGCTTTAGAAAAACATATCAAAAAATGATTTATCTACAAAAACATTTCCATAAACATGAATGGGGATTTTCTGTTGAAAAACATTAGATACATTTTTCCTTTTTAAAGAAACGTGATTGACCCCTTAATTAAGAAATATATATCCATCAATTGGTCCTTGGGTTCAAGGATCCAGTGACACGTTTAAAAGTCAAAATAGTCTATAGGCGATATTACATATGCGGCATCGCCCGCAAAAGCCGGCAACAGCCTTTTTTTAGTCCGGCTTTGCTATCACATATACGGTGCCGCATACAAATGCGGCCCATATATTTCACCATTCGCCCGCTATTTTTAACTCCCATGAGCTAACATAGAACCGCGTCGCAAATCGGTATCACATATTCAGTGCAAGGACTTACACTGCGAAAATGGAGACATTTTACTCCATTTTCACCTCGCCACACATAGGCAGGTGCAGCATGCCTTGCGTTAAAAATGTAAGCACCGTAACTCCCAGAAAATATAAACTAACACCTAACGAATGCGCAATATCTACCTGTCAACCGAAATCCCCCACCGCAATAACTAATAAAGTATATTAACCCCTAATCTGCTGAACCCCCACATCACGATATGACTAATTAAACTATAAACCCCTAATCCGCCATTCACCCACATCGCAAACTACATAATAAAGTATATTAACTCCTTTTCTGCTGAACCCCTACAATGCAATATGACTAATGAAACTATTAACCCCTAATCCGCCATTCACCCACATCGCAAACTACCTAATAAAGTATATTAGGGTTTGAGAGAAGGGTAGATGTGAACCGAGCGCAAGTGGCACAGCCTTAAGCTTACTCCCAGGACAGTCCCCTAGTGGACTGACAAGAAAATTTTTATTTAATAAAGTATATTAACCCCTAATCTGGTGATCGCCCACAGCGCAATAAACCTTATAAATCTATTAACCCCTAAACTGCCAACCCCCCACAACACAATTAACCTAATTTAGCTATTAACTCCTAAACCTTTAAAGTTAGGATTATTTATTAGGGGGTGTTTTTATTTTTGGGGTTTGGTGGGTGGGGGGCTTACAGTTAGGGTGAATTAGTATTTTTTTAAAGTAAAATAGCTTTTTAGTTTAGGGCAATGCCCTACAAAAAGGCCTTTTAAGGGCTATTGGTAGATTAGTATTAGATTAGGGGGTGTTTTTATTTTGGGGGGGCTATTTTGTTTTCATAGGGATTAGGTTTAATATTTTTATTTTTGATAATTTGGTTTATTATTTTCTGTAATGTTAGACTTTTTTATTTTTTGAAATTTTCGATTAATTTAATTTTAGGGTTTTTTTTTAAGTACTGTTAGGATTTTTTATTTTAATTGTAATTTAGTATTTTATATCATTTTGGGGTTAATTTAGGGGGTGTTAGGTTAGGGGCTTAGTAATTAAATTAATTATTTGCATTGTGGGCGGTTGGCGGTTTAGGAGTTAATAGATTAATTAAGTTTATTGCGATGTGGAAGTTTGGCAGTTAAGGGGTTAATAAGTTAATTAGCTACTTTGCGATGTGGGAGTTTGGCGGTTTAAGGGTTAATAAGTTAATTAGTTAGTTTTTGATGTGGGGGTTTGACGGTTTAGGGGTTAATCGGTTAATTAGTTACTTTGCGATGTGGAGGTTAGGCAGTTTAGTGGTTAATACATTTAGAAGGTAGTTTGCGATGTTGGGGTTGGCATATTTAGGGGTTAATACTTTAATTAGGTAGATTGTGATGTGGGTGAATGGCGGATTAGGGGTTAATACATTTATTAGGTAGATTGCGATGTGGGTGAATGGCGGATCAGGGTTAAAACATTGATTAGGTAGATTGCAATGTGGGTTAATTAGTGGTTAATAGTTTAATTAGGCATATTGTATTGTGGGGGGTTGTCGGTTTAGGGGTTAATACATTTATTATTAGTTTAGATGTGGGGGGATTGAGGATATAGGGTTTATTACGTGTCGGATTTATTTTTGGGAGGCGGGTTAGACTTTTACGGAAGATTTAACTTTTTTTTTTGTGTCGGCAGTTTCTAAAGTGCCTAAGTCACTGGCGACTCCAGGAAATCTGTATTTATGCACATTTCTAGACATCGCTAGTTTATCCCACTTACGGCACTTTATGAACTGCCGGCAGGGTTTATGTGATTCCCCGATGTGTGAGGTGAAATTACGGACACTGCGGGTTTTAGCAGTTGCGCTGAAGCCTGTGCAGCATATGTAATCTCGCCCTTATCTGGCCGGAATTAATTAAAATGGTTAAAAAAAATGAAATTGCTTCAGATTTGAAAACACATTAGCACAGTGTACAAATATAATTCTCTGTCAATGTTTTGTTATTGTCACTAGTCATGGGGTGGGAGAGGTTTTTCTTTTGTTGAGTGGAGATGAAGTTCCTTGGGGGTCTTTAGTAGTGGCATGGGATACCAGATTGTGGAGTTTCTAAAAAACAATTAAGGCACAGGAACAGCTAATTAAGGGTTTTTAGATTAAGGGTCATTACACCCAAATTATTGCTTTCATGATTCAAATAGAGCATGTCATTTTAAACAACTTTCCAATGTACTTCTATTATCTAACTTGTTTTGTTCTCTTTGTATACTTTTTTGAAAAGTATACAATCAGGCTCAGGAGCTGCTGATTGGTGGCTGCACATATCTGCCTTATGTTATTGGCTCGCCCAATGTCTTAACTAGCTCCCAGTAATGTATTGCTGCTTTTTCAATAAAAGATACCAAGATAATTAAGCAAATTAGATAATAAAAGTAAATTGGAATGTTGTTTACAATTTTACTCTCTTCCTGAATCGTGAAAGAAAAATGTTAGTCTATGAGCAACCACTTCAGAAAAGTTTTTACACCATTTCTTAAAATACATAATCCACTTTTGAAAATCAATGCTAACTTAGGCCTTTTTAATCATGGTGGTCAAAGTGTTGTATTCTAATCCGTTCAAAACGCTTTTGAATAGGTTGGCACAGTGGGATAAAGTGTTTTCAAACTCAGACATTCCATTTTTTAAATGTATTTAAGATACCTCATGCCAGCTTTACTTTGCAAAGCCAATGGAATTCCAGTTCACCAGGAAACACTTTTAAACAATGTATGCAATATTGTTTAAAGTCTCTTATTTAAGTCCTTCTTTGTCCCTAAAGACCATTTTTTATGTTTTCATGCAGCTGTTTCTTTGTCTCTGTACATGTTCAGTTTACATTTAAAAAAGCAAATTCCAATTTTTGTTTTTACAATGTGAATGTACAGAAATGCAATTTTAATAAATTGTAAACTTCTAAATTGGATTGAAATTCATTTCTTGAATAATTAACACATGTTTTTTTAATGCTATTTTGTTACAAACTTGTATTAAACTGGGTTATTATATATGAAACAGTGCTTCTTTAGTAAAAAAAAAAAAGAAGTTAAATCAAAATAAAGTTCTAAAAATAAAGATACAGATAAGGGAGCTACTATTATTAAATGTAAGTTCTATAGTCACATGATTTTTGCTGCTAAATTCCTTTACTGAGCATGGTCAAAAAACTGACTGAAGATAGCACACATGTCTCATAGCAACCATTCAAAGTGAAAGCTCCTCCTCTGCCTTCCTGTAGAGATCACAGTCCTCTTTTCGGCCTGTGAGTAAATTATGAACCCTGCATAAAGGAAGTTAACAAAATAAATAAAAAGTAAAATCATTGTAAAATGATGAATAATGCATATTGCAATGATTTTATACTATGTATGACCCAATTCTTAGTGCCTTTTTATTACAGCAATGAAACAGACTGTTTTATATCTAATTAAGAGATTATAATAAGCATCAAGCAAATACATATGAAGAATAGTAAGATTGTAGGAGTGCTAAATGTGTCCCCTATGAGAACAGTGAGTGGGGTTTAGCCTGTGAGAATGGTTGGCCAACGCAAGAGAGTAAATTATGATAAGTTCAGACTATCAGGCTGTTAGGGAGGTTGACCAAGAGATAGAGGACATTGAGGTGCACCCAGCCTGTAAAAAAGGCTGTACAAAAAAAGATAGAGGTAACGGGTGCTCAGCCTGTAAAATGTGATGAGCCAGCTAGGGATGCAATAAAGGGGCACTATACGCCAATTTTCATATAACTGCATGTAGTAGACACTACAATAATAAAGAATATGCACAGATACTGATAAAAATCCAGTATAAAACCTTATAAAAAGAAGCTCCCAGTTTAGCCCTGTTGATAAGGTTAGAAAGGGACACCTGTGTGAAAGGGGCTGATAAATCAGGAAAATCAGATACCCCCTTCCCTGCATATGAAAAGAACCATTAGACAAACAGGAGCAAACTTGAATCTGTAGACATCAGTATACATCTAAAACAGGAGTCTGAAAATCATCACAATGTTATTTAAAAATAAGCAAAACTTTACATTGTAACAAAAACACTCCCAGATAGGCTATTTAAATCGATCATCTACAAAACATTTATGCAAAGAAAAATCTAGTGTACAATGTCCCTTTAAGTAAAGAATAAGGGGACGATTTATTAAGGGCTGAAGGGCTCTGAATACCCCTGTTTCCGTGCAAGCCTTCAAGCTCCCTGGAAACAGGAGTTAAGAAGCAGCAGTCTTAAGACCGCTGTTCCTTAAAGGGATACTAACTCCTCATTTTTTCTTTCATGATTCAGATAGAGCATGCAATTTTAAGCAACTTTCTAATTTACTCCTATTATCAATTTTTCTTTGTTTGCATGATATCTTGATTTGAGAAAACAGTAATAAAAGGTTAGGAGCCGGCCCATTTTTTAGTTCAGCACCTTGGTAGAGCTGCTGATTGGTTTGCTACATTTAGCCACAAATCAGCAAGTGCTACCCATGTGCTGAACAAAAAATGGTCTGGCTCTAAAGCTTACAGTACAGCTTTTTCAAATCAAGATAGCATGAGAACAAAGAAAAATTGATAATAGGAGTAAATTAGAAAGGTGCTTAAAATCTCATGCTCTATCTGAATCATGAAATAAAAAAATGGGTTTAGTATCCCTTTAACTTGTCCACTGCCTCGGAGGCTGCGGACATTAATCCACCCAATCTCATACGTTCGTGTTGATTGACATCCCCTGCTAGTGGCAGATTGGCCGCAAATCTGCAGGGGGCAGCATTGCACAAGCAGTTCACCAGAACTGCTTGTGCAATGATAATTGCCGACAGTGTATGCTGTCAGCATTTATCGATGTGTGGCGGACATGAATGCTACAGCGGATCATGTCCATCCACACAATGGTAAATCTACCCCTGTGGCTGGATGTTGCCAAGAATAATGCAAGAGAACTGCCCAGTCCATGGTAGAGGCTAGTCATGAGATATTGGGTGGGAATTAATCTGTTGATCAATTCAGACAGAGCATTGTAGGTATTGTGTAAGATCCACAGCCTCTCAAATACAGCATTTTTTTTTGTTCAGGTTTTAATATATGTAAAATGCAAACATGCATTATATGAGTTTCTCAAAGATGCATTCTCTATCTCAGGCTAGGATTTGGTTGCCACTGACAATTCCCTGCACACCTGGTACCCACTGATTAAATGTATATAGCCTTCTCAATTTTAACCAAACATGAATAGGTTATTGCCTGAAAGTTTCTGCAATCACAGCTAAATTATTAAAAAAAAAATAGGGGACAAGTTATCAGATGTATATAAGATGCAAATTAATAACTACAATAGTGAAAAAAAGAAACCAGAAAATCCCATATGTTGTAAAGGGTTGATTCCAGAATCACCAATTCTAAGTGGAACAGTCCAGGTCCAGGCTGCTATCTGTGCGGGGATCGTAGGCCAGAATCCCAAAGTCAGTAATCTGTAAGAGTTGAAAAACAAAAGAAGCACCACATGAGCTAGTAATGTATGTACTAACATTTTTCACTCACATATAAGAAAGAACACCTCTTGGTGCAAATAGCGCAGGCTGGAATCAAACAGTCATCTAGCAGACCGGCCTCCAGCAAAACTCCAACCACTGTAAGGTGAATCCAGATCGGTGCATTCCTGGCGTTTATTGGATCATGAATGGAAGTAAAGCAAATAAAGGTTTGTCAGCAAGTGGTAAGATCAAATCTTACTTTTAATAACAATAAAACACAGCAACGCGTTTCTCAGCTAGTACATAGCTGTTTCATTAGGCTTAATGATTAAGCTTGATAAGCTGAGAAACGCGTTGCTGTTTTTTATTGTTATTAAAAGTAAGATTTGATCTTACCACTTGCTCCCAAACCTTTATTTGCCCTATCTCCATTACACTTCATGATCCAATAGACGTCTGGAATACACCCATCTGGATTCACCTTATGGTGGTTGGAGATTTGCTGGAGGCCGGTCTGCGCTATTTGCACCAAACGGGTGCTTTCTTACATGTGAGTTAAAAAAATGTATGCACTTCACTACAAGAGTACATTACATTACTAGGCCATGTGGCGCTTCTGTTTTTTTTTCCAACTCTTAAAGGGACACTGTACCCAAAAATTTTCTTTTGTAATTCAGAAAGAGCATGCAGTTTTAAGCAACTTTCTAATTTACTCCTATTATCAATTTTTCTTCATTCTCTTGCTATCATTATTTGAAAAAGAAGGCATCTAAGCTTTTTTTGGTTTTAGTACTCTGGACAGCACTTTTTTATTGGTGAATGAATTTATCCACCAATCAGCAAGGACAACCCAGGTTGTTCACCAAAAATGGGCCGGCATCTAAACTTACATTCTTGCATTTAAAATAAAGATACCAAGAGAAAGAAGAAAATTTGATAATAGGAGTAAATTAGAAAGTTGCTTAAAATGTCATGCTCAATCTGAATCACGAAAGAAATGTTTTGGGTACAGTGTCCCTTTAAAGCTAAATTATTATTTCATTATTATTTGTTGGCATATAGTAAGTAAGTCTTCCAAGCTTCTCTAGACCTGGAGATGACTTCTTTGTTGCAATCAAATATTTTTGCTTGGAGTTATTTGTTTTATTAAACTATTATTTTCTATTTTGACTTGAATTTTACATGTTTCTGCAAACTATATTTCTTTCCTAAGATATGGAGTCCATGATGTGTAGAGTAGTGGTGGCTTTTAAGCAGTGAGGAAGTTGTGAGGAAGTCCTTGCTTTATTTTCATTGCTGCCCATGGTACAGGAAGCAAGAGTTGGTTACTCTGTTCTTTCTTTTTCTACAGGTCTCTGTAAGGAGTATGTGTTCTTTCACACCTTGTGAGCTGTGTTCCTGCTGGACAGCTAGACTGCAGGTAAGTGCTTTTGTCTTCTAGGTCTTGGAGACTTGCACTTCAGAAGAATATGTCATATGCAGTGGGCAGGCACATTATGTATGTTGAGACTAGGGGGCAATTTATTAATGTATGAGCGGACATGATATGGTTTAGCGTATCATGTCCGCTGCACATCGATAAATACAGACAACATTTATCATTGCACCAGCATTTCTTGTGAACTGCTGGTGCAATACAGCCCTCTTCGATCGGGTTGATTTCTCTCTGCCACCTCAGAGCAGACGTACATGTTATGGAGCAGAGGTCTTTAGAAGCTCGCCGGAAACATGGGGCATCAAGCTCCGTACGGAGCTTGATAAATTGACCCCTAGGGGTTAATCTTCCCTTTGTTGATATTTTTTCCTCTTTGGGCTAATTTTGTTGAAATACTTTATTAGTGT
Source organism: Bombina bombina (assembly GCF_027579735.1). NCBI lineage: Eukaryota > Metazoa > Chordata > Amphibia > Anura > Bombinatoridae > Bombina > Bombina bombina. Next base: position 325,962,573 of record NC_069503.1, read on the forward strand.
GTGTGGCTTATGTTTTATACAGGGATTTATGTATAAACTTAAAATTTGGCAGTTGGTTTTCTTTGTTTGCTTAGCTAGAACAGGCTAACTGACAGACTGCTTGAGCGTTTGTGTAAATTAAGCTCCGGTGTTGTAGGCAGAGGGAAACACGTGCCTTTTACTTGCTGCGTAGTTTCCTCTCTCTGACGGTCATGTGACTTCTCTCTGCTGTTGGATATTCACAGAGCGGAGCAGCATCATTGAAGTTCAGTCTCTTCAGTGTCAATCTTTTATATGATCGCTTTAGAGACTTCTGGCAGCCAAATTGTGTATAAGTGTTATGGTAAGGCACCTCAGCCTGTCTGAGGTGTAGGGGGCCTGATTGGTTTATTATTTTAAATAATTTTTGCATAAAGTTAAGTGGCTGTGGTATTAAAAACTCTTAAAGTGACAGTGTATTTAAAAAAAATGTTCAATTTGGGGAATTTTTTATTTAGTATTATGGACATGACCAAGACTCTGTGTCTTTTGACAAATGCTTGTTATGCCTTGAGGCACAAATTGTTTTGCCCATGCAATTCTGTGCTGCATGCTTAGCTAGAACACTTCAATTTAAAGATAAGTTGTTGCCCTCTGAGACAAATGTCTCTCAGGATGATACTGTTCAGGCAATGCCACAGCTTTCTCCTCAAACGTTCCAAGCCTCTATGACATCCCATACAGTGCCCTGCAGTTACTCTCAGCCTCCTGGAGGAATTTGTTTACCTGCAGATTTTGCTGCACAGGTATCTTCTGCGATATCTGCAGCATTATCTGCTTTTCATAAGGTGGGAAAACGAAAGAGGAAAATTAAACATTAAGATAGTAAGGTTTCTATTCCACCTACTGCTATGCAGGTTGCCCTCCCTCATAACTCTGATGAGGAGGATACGTCGGTAGCCTCTGAGAGTGAAATCTCAGATTCGGACAGTATTATTCCTTCATCTGATACTGAAGAAGTAAACTTCAGATTTAAGCTTGATCACCTTCGTATACTGTTAAAGGAGGTATTGGCTATTTTGGACGACTCTGATACTTCTGTTGTTGTCAACCCTAAGAAGTCTAGCATACTTAATAAATACTATGTTCCTTCCTCTGTGGAAGTTTTTCCTGTCCCAGACCGTGTGACAGAGATTATTTCACAGAAATGGGAGAAGCCAGGGATTCCTTTCTCCCCATCTCCTGTATTTAAAAATATGTTTCCTGTTGCTGACTCCATTAAAGATTCTTGGCGTACTGTGCCTAAAGTAGAAGGGGCTATTTCTACTCTGGCTAAGAGAACTACGATCCCTATAGAGGATAACTGCTCTTTTAAGGATCCCACCAACAAAAAGCTGGAAGCTTATTTGAAGAAGATGTACAGTGGGGCAAAAAAGTATTTAGTCAGCCACCAATTGTGCAAGTTCTCCCACTTAAGAAGATGAGAGAGGCCTGTAATTTTCATCATAGGTATACCTCAACTATGAGAGACAAAATGCGGAAACAAATCCAGACAATCACATTGTCACAGACAAGCAAACTCTCATCTTGTTGTCTTTTCTACGTTCCCACCATTGAAAAGTGAACCTGGAAAAGAGTTCACTTGTTCCAGCTACAAGGGTGATTTTCTTAGGGACCATAATAGATTCCCTATCTATGAAATATTTTCTGACAGAGGTCAGAAAATCCAAAATTCTCTTGCCTCTCTTTTCAGTCTACTGTTCGGCCATCAGTGGCTCAATGTATGGAGGTAATGGGTCTGATGGTCGCTTCCATGGGCATCATTCCCTTTGCTCGATTCCATTTGAGAGCTCTGCAATTATGCATGCTCAGACAATGGATCGCAGACCATTCGGATCTGTATTTCTGGAGTGGACAACTGGGAAGTGGATTTCCTGAGCAGACAGACATTTCATCCTGGGGAGTGGGCTCTCCATCCGGTGGTGTTCTCCAGGTTAACCCTCAAATGGGGGGTGCCGGAGTTGGATCTGATGGCGTCTCGGCAGAATGCCAAGCTTCCAAGGTATGGTTCAAGGTCAAGAGATCCTCAGGCCGCTCTGATAAATGCTCTGGCGGTTTCTTGGAATTTCGGTCTAGCATACCTCTTTCCTATATTTGTGCTCCTTCCACAAGTTATTGCTCGTATCTTTAATTCTAATAGCTCCTGCATGGCCTCGCAGGATCTGGTATGCAGAACTAGTGAAGATGTCATCTCCGCCGTTTTGGAGGTTACCTCTAAGGAAGGACCTTCTAACTCAGGGTCCATTTCTCCATCCAAATCTCATTTCTCTAAAGCTGACTGCATGAAGATTGAACGTTTAGTTCTGTCTAAGCGTGGATTTTCTGAGTTGGTCATTGAGACCACAATCCAGGCTCGCAAGTCTGTTACTCAAAAAATGTACCATAAGGTATGGCTTAAATACTACCTTTATTGGTGTGAATCTAAGGGCTACTCTTGGAGTAGGGTCAGGATTCCTAGAATTTTGTCTTTTCTTTAGGAAGTTCTGGAGAAAGGGTTGTCAGTCAGTTCTCTGAAAGTTCAGATTTCTGCATTATCTATTTTGTTACACAAGCGTCTGGTGGATGTGCCAGATGTTCAATCGTTTGTCATGCCTTGGTCAGAATCAGGCCTGTGTTTAAACCTGTTTCTCCTCCTAGGAGCCTTAATCTTGTTCTTAAAGTTTTGCAGCAGGCTCCGTTTGAGCCAATGCATTACATAGATATTAAGCTGCTATCTTGGAAGGTTTTGTTTCTTATTGCTATCTCTGCTGCTAGGAGAGTTTCAAGACTCTCGGCTTTGCAGTGTGATTCCCCCTTACCTTATCTTTCATGCGGATAAGGCGGTTCTTTGTACTAAATTGGAATTTCTTCCTAAAGTGGTTTCGGATAGGAATATTAATCAGGAAATTGTTGTTCCTTCTCTCTGTCCCAATCCTTCCTCTAATAAAGAACATCTGTTGCACATCTTTGATGTTGTGCATGCTCTAAAATTCTACCTACAGGCGACAAAGGATTTTTGCTAGTCTTCTGCCCTGTTTGTTTGTTTCTCAGTGTAAGGGTCAGAAGGCTACTTCTACTTCTCTTTCCCTCTGATTGAGAAGTATGATTCATTTTGCTTATGAGTGCTGGAAGAGAATTACAGCTCATTCCACTAGGGCTGTCTCCTCTTCTTGGGCTTTCAAAAATGAAGCTTCTGAACAGATTTGAAAAGTTGCAACTTGGTCCTCTCTGCATACTTTTTCCAAATTTTTCAAATTTGATACTTTTGCCTTGGCTGAGGCCTCTTTTGGGAGAAAGGTTCTTCAAGCGGTGGTGCCTTCTGTTTAGGTCTGTCTGTCTTGTTCTCTCTCCCTGTTCATTCTGTGTCCTCTAGCTTGGGTATTCGTTCCCACTAGTAATTGAATGATGTTGTGGAGTCTCCATATCTTAGGAAAGAAAACAAAATGTATGCTTACCTTAAAGATTTCTTTCTTTCTTTCTTTCTTTCTTTCTTTCTTTCTTTCTTTCTTTCTTTCTTAAAGGGGCATACCCTCATTTGATTGTTATAAAATGTTTATATATATAATATATATATATATATTAAGATACATTCACTTTTAAGCTTACAATACTGTAGTTAATACAGTCAGATAAGCACTGTATAAAAATATTGAATTACCGGTGCTCCTTAAAAAAAATTAAATGATGGGCGACAATGAATTTAACATTCAAGTATATATTATCTTAAATTTAAAAAAAAATTGTAATTGTTTTAAAAGATAGAAAATCCCTTTATTACCCATGCCCTAGTTTTGCATAACCAACACAGTTATAATAATATACTTTTTACCTCTGTGATTACCTTATATCTAAGCATCTTCTAGCAGCCTCCTGATCCCTTGACTTTTTATTTATTATCTATTGACTTGCATTTAGTACTGTGTTGAGCCAACTCTTAAATAACTCCCCAGGCGTGAACACAGTGAATTTTATCTAGAAGGCCCACGTGAACTAGCACTCCCCTGTTGTGAAAAGCAAATACAAAAGCATGTGATTAAGCCTGTCTATAGTGGTTAGAAACAGGCAGACATTTAGAGGTTTAAAGGTTATAAAGTATATTAATATATCAATGTTGGTTGTGAAAAACTGATGAATGGTCAGTAAAGGCACTATCTATCTTTTTAAACAATAACAGTTTAAGTGTAGACTGTCCCTTTAATGGGGGAGGAATTTTAAAAATATTATTGTCAAACACAATCAAAGTTTTCTCAAAGCAGATTTTTAGCATATCAAAACCAAACTGGAATCGAATATGTTGTTTTCTCACCTCATAAATGTGTATTAATTCATACCATGCTGGTACAAAGCAGAAGACAGTGGATTCAATAAATAAATATGTATAATCAGTTTTAATGCTATTAATTTTCTATAAATAAGAAAAATGAATAATTATGATGACGTTACAAAAACAATTTTTTTAGCCATTTTTAGGTGCACATAAAATGTAACAACAATACTTTTTTGTAGTGGCTCTATTTAAGGATCCATTAGAAACAAAACTAGTACAGTTGTAGCGAAGTGCAAGTCTGCAAAATATAATGACTGCTTGTGGCTGTAGCTATAACCATGCACATAAACTGCTGATCCCAGCCTGTATTAGAGTCATAAATCCATGCTCATCATGACCCTGTTTTCCTGAATAAAGTAGCATTCTCTGTGGTTTCAACATGGCCTCCAAGACTGTAATTAAAAGGATATTAAACAGCAAATAAATAAAATGATTTACTCAAAGCAAAGAATATCTTGACAATACTATGCAGATACATGTTTGAAAATTATCCGCTAGATTTAGAGTTCTGCGGCCATAGGGGTGCGTTAGCTACGCATGTTTTTTTCCCCCCGCACCTTTTAAATACCGCTGGTATTTAGAGTTCACAGAAGGGCTGCGTTAGGCTCCAAAAAGGGAGCGTAGAGCATAATTTACCGCCACTGCAACTCTAAATACCAGCGGTGCTTACGGACGCGGCCAGCTTCAAAAACGTGCTCGTGCACGATTCCCCCATAGGAAACAATGGGGCTGTTTGAGCTTGAAAAAAACCTAACACCTGCAAAAAAGCAACGTTCAGCTCCTAACGCAGCCCCATTGTTTCCTATGGGGAATCACTTCCTAAGTCTGCACCTAACACCCTAACATGTACCCCGAGTTTAAACACCCCTAATCTTACACTTATTAACCCCTAATCTGCCACCCCCGCTATCGGTGACCCATGCATATTATTATTAACCCCTAATCTGCCGCTCCCTACACCTCCGCAACCTACATTATCCCTATGTACCCCTAATCTGCTGCCCCTAACACCGCCGACCCCTATATTATATTTATTAACCCCTGATCTGCTGCCCCCAACGTCGCCGCCACCTACCTACAATTATTAACCCCTAATCTGCCGACCGGACCTCACCGCTACTATAATAAAGTTATTAACCCCTAATCCGCCTCACTCCCGCCTCAATAACCCTATAATAAATAGTATTAACCCCTAATCTGCCCTCCCTAACATCACCGACACCTAACTTCAAGTATTAACCCCTAATCTGCCGACCGGACCTCGCCGCTACTCTAATAAATGTATTAACCCCTAAAGCTAAGTCTAACACTAACACCCCCCTAATTTAAATATAATTTTTATCTAACAAAATAAATTATTTCTTATTAAATAAATTATTCATATTTAAAGCTAAATACTTACCTGTACAATAAACCCTAATATAGCTACAATATAAATTATAATTATATTGTAGCTATTAGGATTAATATTTATTTTACAGGTAACTTTGTATTTATTTTAACCAGGTACAATAGCTATTAAATAGTTAATAACTATTTAATAGCTACCTAGTTAAAATAATTACAAAATTACCTGTAAAATAAATCCTAACTTAAGTTAAAATTAAACCTAACACTACACTATCAATAAATTAATTAAATAAAATACCTACAATTATCTACAATTAAACCTAACACTACACTATCAATAAATTAATTAAATAAAATACCTACAAATAAATACAATTAAATAAACTAACTAAAGTACAAAAAATAAAAAAGAACTAAGTTACAAAAAATTAAAAAATAATTTACAAACATTAGAAAAATATTACAACAGATTTAAGCTAATTACACCTACTCTAAACCCCCTAATAGAATAACAAAGCCCCCCAAAATAAAAAAATGCCCTACCCTATTCTAAAATAAAAATAGAAAAGCTCTTTTACCTTACCAGCCCTTAAAAGGGCCTTTTGCGGGGCATGCCCCAAATAATTCTGCTCTTTTGCCTGTAAAAAAAACATACAATACCCCCCCCCAACATTACAACCCACCACCCACTGTCAGGAACCTAGCTCCTTCTAGGACCCAGCGGAATCCTTCAAGCAACAAACTTGCAGCTTGCCTTTAAAAACCACCCCAAATCAATTCTCTTTGCTTAGTAGTTTGGAGTACAAGGCTACCCTATTTACCTGAGCCTATCTTCTTTGAATAACTTGTTTTCTGAACTTTTTTCCTCACAGGAACTTTTTGATACTTTGTTCAACTTTAACTGGAATTCATCCAAACAACTGCAGTGTTCATTAACTTAGGAGCTGACATGAAATCAATTGAATGAACTGCCTGAACCAAACTGCAAGTATTATTCTATGTGTTCTAATGCTTTGTTACTTGGAGAACTTTCACTGTGTAGTTTGTATTTAAAGGAGAGTTACCACAGAACTTGTCACTGAAAATCTGGCTTTAACCCTTATTGAAACATCCTGACTGCAGATTAATAAACAACACAGCTTCCACAGTGAAACTGGAACTTCCACAGAACAGGCTGTGCATTCATTACAGCTCTGCCACACTACAAGTGCAAGACAAGATAAGGTACAAGTAATCTCTGCAAATAAAATAGCAATACTGCATGAGCATATGTATAACTGTTAACAGAACCTGGTTACTAGTTAACTATTTATGTGTTACACTGCATAAGACTCTGAGAGTTAATAGAACCATTACTACACCTGCAACTTAAGAACTAAAGCTAACTTAATATTGAGAGCAATTTCTACAAATCCTATTCAAATTTGCTTAACCCTAACTGCATAATCTGGGGTGTGGCAAAATAAACCACTAAACTATCACTATTAGGTGAGAATATCACTAAGCCATAGTGATATTCCTTTACAATAGTGAAACAAAACAATTATTAATAAATTAAGATCTGTGAATTGTGTTCCATCGTTAACTTTATATTTGTAGCCTGACATATTACTAAGCCTTAAAAATGGAGCCACCAGATCTACCACAGATAGTTTACAACCTCTCCCAAAAGGTTGATCAGCTTGCTCAGGCGGTTCATGATTTACAAATTGAAAATCAGTCTTTAAGGGGAATTATAAGAGACTCACTTACTACTCATACTGCACCACCTCAGCAAACACCTGAACCTCCAGTTACACTACCAGAGCTCTTTTCTGGAAACAGGAAGCAGTATATGCAGTTTAAGAATTCGTGTAATTTACTATATAATCTACGACCTTGCAGTTATCCCACAGAGAGGATCAAGGTATTCAGTACTATTTCATTCCTGAGGGGTGAGCCAAGAAACTGGGCTGACAATCTGTGAGAACATAATGACCCAGTGCTAGGATCCCTTTCTGATTTTTTCACATGTATGGATGATCTTTTTCACGACACTGATGTACAAATGTCCGCTGAAGCCTCCATGAGGAACCTTAAGCAAGCCAAGAGACCCGTGGAGGAGTACATCACGGAATTCAAATTATACGCAGCTGATTCGGAATGGAGTCAGATTGCACTTCGAAACCAGTTCTGTTTAGGCCTCTCGGAGAGCTTGAAAGATGAAATCGCTAGGATAGAACTCCCAAAAACCCTAGAAGAAATGATGAATGCTGCAAAACAATTGGATCGCAGACTGTGAGAAAGGAAGGCAGAAAGGTTTTCTGCAGATGTCTGACCAAAACCTTCTATCTATTCCCCACCTCAACCAACCCAACATAGTAAACAGCTGTTCCCATGAAGATCAGAATAGCCCATGGTCCTTTAACAACAGAAGAAAGATACCGCAGGAAGAGTAATAATCTGTGCATGTATTGCGCCAATCCCACACATTCAATCCAGGAGTGTCCCATTTTACAGAAAAACAAGAAATGTAAGTTCAAAGTTATAAGTTCTTTATTAAACACCACTAAAACTAAAACTTATTGCATGTTAACTCTCTCCATACAGTGGGACCAAGATCAGCTGACTACTGAAGCCATCATAGACTCGGGAGCTTATGGCTGCTTTATTGATTATAATGTTGTAAAGCAAAATAAAATACCCCTTATAAAAAAGCATACTCCATTTTCTTTTCATATGATTGACGGTTCAGAACCTTAAACTGGCCCTATCACACACCATACCACACCGTTAACAGTTACTACAGCAGGACACACAGAACACCTCTCATTTGATGTTGTCTCGTCACCACATTTCCCAGTGGTTTTGGGTATTAGTTGGCTCAAATTACATAATCCAGTTATCCACTGGTCACTATCTTCCCTAAAATTGTATTCAGTCTATTGTAAAACAACATGTTTCCACAAACATGTTCTACTCCAGACCGAAATACCTACAGAAAAACTTGAGTTGCAAATTCCTTCACCTTATGCAGATTTCAAGGATGTATTCAGTAAAGTAGAAGCTGAGAACTTGCCTCCTCATCGTGCATACGATTGTCCAATACAACTTCAACCTGGTTCTTCCATCCCTTATGGACACTTGTACCCTCTCTGCAAGCCAGAATTGGATCATTTAAAGGAGTATCTCGAAGAAAATTTACGGAAAGGATTTATCAGAGCATCAACATCACCAGCAGGTGCCGGAAATTTTTTGTGCGGAATAAGGATTCATCATTACGTCCCATAATCGATTACAGAGAACTCAACAAACGCACAATAAAAAATCGTTACCCACTCCCATTAATCCCAGAACTAATCAAAAGGTTATCTGAGGCAACTATATACACGAAACTCGATTTAAGGGGAGCCTATAACTTAGTGAGGATAAAAGAAGGACACAAATGGTTGACCGCATTCAGGACAAGGTATGGCCTTTATGAGTACCTTGTCATGCCGTTTGGACTCACCCACCACCTTTCAACACTTCATAAACGATATGTTCAGAGATCTCTTAGACATCTGTCTTGTGATATACCTAGACGATATTTTGATTTATTCTAAAAATGAAACAGAAAACAAAACACACGTGCGATGGGTACTGTCTAGGCTCCGAGAGCATAAACTGTATGCTAAGTTGGAGAAATGCATATTCCATACCAAGCATGTGTCATTCCTTGGATATGATATCTCACCAACAGGTATCACTATGCAAAAACAAAAAGTAGACGCTGTCAAAAATTGGTTAATACCCAAGTCCAGAAAGGAACTCCAAAAATTCCTAGGTTTTGCAAACTACTATAGGAAATTCATTAGAAACTTTTCCAAGATAGCAAAACCACTGACAAAATGAACCAGCGTTAACTCATCTTATAACTGGGATCCAGACGCTAATTCAGCTTTTGAATATTTAAAGGATAGTTTTACATCAGCACCCATTCTAAGATTTCCGAACCCCGAACACCACTATGTGTTGGAAGTTGATTCCTCTGATTTTGCCTTAGGCTCAGTTCTCTCTCAACAGGAAACACCAAACGATCCCATCCATCCAGTTTCTTACTTCTAACAGATGATGTCAACAGCTGAAAGAAATTATTCCATAGGAGATAAAGAACTCCTCGCAATAAAAAGATCACTGGAACACTGGAGGCATCTTCTCGAAGGTACCAAGTTTCCTATTACCATTTTCACTGATCACAGGAACCTACTTTATTTAGAAAACAACAAAACTCTTTCAGCAAGACAGGTCCGTTGGAGTTTATTCTTCTCGCGCTTCAACTTCAATATTGTATATAGACCTGCCTCCAGGAATGGTAAAGCAGATGCTCTTTCTCGCCTACCTGAGAAAATTAAAACTACAACCCAAAATACCACTATCTTACCTACCGAATGTTTTGTAGGTCCAACCACCGATGTGATAACCGAAATCAAATGTCATTGTCTCAAGGAGCCGGAGCTACCTCACTCTTCTGTACATAAGATTGATGACCTGTACTACCATGAAGGGAAATTATACATTCCCAAAGCATTGCGAATAAATTTGCTCAAGTTATACCATGACTCTCCATTAGCCGGACACCCAGGAATTTACCGAACCTTGGAACAGCTTTCACGGGATTGTTGGTGGCCAAAAATGAAAGAATCCATCCGAGACTATATCTTAACTTGTGCCATTTGTGCCACTTCAAAATCTAAGAGAAGAGCACCGTATGGATTATTAACTCCATTACCAGTACCGAAGAGACCCTGGTACCATCTATCGATGGATTTCATAGTGGATTTACCTGAATCAAATAAACAGACAACAATCCTAGTGGTCATAGATATATTTACTAAGATGGCCCATTTTGTGCCGTATCACAAAGTACCCACATCCTCTGAGACAGCACATTTATTCATAGATAACATACTCAAGCTACATGGGTTACCAAAGATAATAACCACCGATAGAGGAACACAATTCACCTCACATTTCTGGACAAAACTTTGTGACTTAACACAGATCGATAATCGTTTCTCGACATCATTTCACCCTCAGACCAATGGTCAATCAGAGAGACTGAATCAATGGCTGGAACAATATCTTCGGTGCTATTGTTCATACCATCAAGAACATTGGATGAACTTCCTCTCCATGGCTGAATTTGCCTATAACAATGCTGTAAACTCATCTACAAAATCTACACCATTTTATGCAAATTATGCCTGCCATCCAACAATATCTTTCATTGCAACAGACACCTTAAATTCACCCTTAATCGATGATCTACATGATTCCTTACAAGACAATTTCCGCTTTATTGAGGAGAACATATAAAATGATCAGCTCACTCAAAAGCATTATTACGACCTCAAGAGAAGACCACCACCTATATACGTCATAGGTGATCTCGTTTGGCTATCCACCAAAAACATGAAATTACAGATACCGAGTAAGAAACTCTTGGGTCTGTTCATAGGACCATTCCCTATAGTTAGAATTGTCAATGAAAACGCAATGACTCTTAAATTACCTGATAGTATTAAGATCGACCCCACATTTCATGTGTCACTATTGAAACCATACAGAGCCACTCGTCACTCTCAACTCATTCTTCCACCACCTCCTCAGGCACTGGATCCAGATGAATATGAAGTGCATTCCCTGCTGGATTCCATGTTCCATAGAGGTGAATTACAATATCTGGTACGCTGGAAAAATTATTCAGCTGATGACGACACATGGGAACCTGCAACCAATCTTAGAGCTCAACGGCTGGTCACTCTCTTCCATCGCAGAAATCCAAATCGTCCCAGACCGGCAACTGTGGGACCGTTGCCCTGAGTGGGGGGTCATGTCAGGAACCTAGCTCCTTCTAGGACCCAGCGGAATCCTTCAAGCAACAAACTTGCAGCTTGCCTTTAAAAACCACCCCAAATCAATTCTCTTTGCTTAGTAGTTTGGAGTACAAGGCTACCCTATTTACCTGAGCCTATCTACTTTGAATAACTTGTTTTCTGAACTTTTTTCCTCACAGGAACTTTTTGATACTTTGTTCAACTTTAACTGGAATTCATCCAAACAACTGCAGTTTTCATTAACTTAGGAGCTGACATGCAATCAATTGAATGAACTGCCTGAACCAAACTGCAAGTATTATTCTATGTGTTCTAATGCTTTGTTACTTGGAGAACTTTCACTGTGTAGTTTGTATTTAAAGGAGAGTTACCACAGAACTTGTCACTGAAAATCTGGCTTTAACCCTTATTGAAACATCCTGACTGCAGATTAATAAACAACACAGCTTCCACAGTGAAACTGGAACTTCCACAGAACAGGCTGTGCATTCATTACAGCTCTGCCACACTACAAGTGCAACACAAGACAAGGTACAAGTAATCTCTGCAAATAAAATAGCAATACTGCATGAACATATGTATAACTGTTAACAGAACCTGGTTACTAGTTAACTATTTATGTGTTACACTGCATAAGACTCTGAGAGTTAATAGAACCATTACTACACCTGCAACTTAAGAACTAAAGCTAACTTAATATTGAGAGCAATTTCTACAAATCCTATTCAAATTTGCTTAACCCTAACTGCATAATCTGGGGTGTGGCAAAATAAACCACTAAACTATCACTATTAGGTGAGAATATCACTAAGCCACAGTGATATTCCTTTACAATAGTGAAACAAAACAATTATTAATAAATTAAGATCTGTGAATTGTGTTCCATCGTTAACTTTATATTTGTAGCCTGACACCCACATACCCCTAATCTAACCCAAACCCCCCTTAAATAAACCTAACACTAAGCCCCTGAAGATCTCCCTACCTTATCTTCACCACGCCGGGTATCACCGATCCATCCAGAAGAGGCTCCGAAATCTTCATCCAAGCCCAAGCGGGGGCTGAAGAGGTCCATCTTTGGGCTGAAGAGGTCCATCATCCGGCTGAAGTCTTGATCCAAGTGGGGGCTGAAGAGATCCATCATCCGGCTGAAGTCTTCTATCAAGCGGCATCTTCAATCTTTTTTCTTCCGGATCCATCCAATCGGAATTAAGGTAGGAAAATTCTGATTGGCTGATGGAATCAGCCAATCAGATTCAAGTTCAATCCGATTGGCTGATCCAATCAGCCAATCAGATTGAGCTCGCATTCTATTGGCTGTTCCGATCAGCCAATAGAATGCGAGCTCAATCTGATTGGCTGATTGGATCAGCCAATCGGATTGAACTTGAATCTGATTGGCTGATTCCATCAGCCAATCAGAATTTTCCTACCTTAATTCCGATTGGCTGATAGAATCCTATCAGCCAATCGGAATTCGAGGGATGCCATCTTGGATGACGTCCCTTAAAGGAACCGTCATTCGTTGGGAAGTCGTCGGCCAGGATGGATGTTCCGCGTCGGCGGGATGAAGATGGATCCGGAAGAAAGAAGATTGAAGATGCGGCTTGATAGAAGACTTCAGCCAGATCTCTTCAGCCCCCGCTTGGATCAAGACTTCAGCCGAATGATGGACCTCTTCAGCCCGATGATGGACCTCTTCAGCCCCCGCTTGGGCTTGGATGAAGATTTTGGAGCCTCTTCTGGACGGATCGGTGATACCCAGTTTGGTGAAGATAAGGTAGGGAGATCTTCATGGGCTTAGTGTTAGGTTTATTTAAGGGGGGTTTGGGTTAGATTAGGGGTATGTGGGTGGTGGGTTGTAATGTTGGGGGGGTATTGTATGTTTTTTTTTTACAGGCAAAAGAGCAGAATTCTTTGGGGCATGCCCTGCAAAAGGCCCTTTTAAGGGCTGGTAACGTAAAATAGCTTTTCTATTTTTCTTTTAGAATAGGGTAGGGCATTTTTTATTTTGGGGAGCTTTGTTATTTTATTAGGGGGCTAAGAGTAGGTGTAATTAGCTTAAAATTGTTGTAATATTTTTATAATGTTTGTAAATTATTTTTTTATTTTTTGTAACAGTTCTTTTTTTATTTTTTGTACTTTAGTTAGTTTATTTAATTGTATTTATTTGTAGGTATTTGTATGTAATTAATTTATTGATAGTGCAGTGTTAGGTTTAATTGTAGATAATTGTAGGTATTTTATTTAATTAATTTATTGATAGTGTAGTGTTAGGTTTAATTGTAACTTAGGTTAGGATTTATTTTACAGGTAATTTTGTAATTATTTTAACTAGGTAGCTATTAAATAGTTATTAACTATTTAATAGCTATTGTACCTGGTTAAAATAAATACAAAGTTACCTGTAAAATAAATATTAATCCTAAAATAGCTACAATATAATTATAATTTATATTGTAGCTATATTAGGGTTTATTTTACAGGTAAGTATTTAGCTTTAAATAGGAATAATTTATTTAATAAGAAATAATTTATTTTGTTAGATAAAAATTAGATTTAACTTAGGGGGGTGTTAGGGTTAGACTTAGCTTTAGGGGTTAATACATTTATTAGAGTAGCGGCGAGGTCCGGTCAGCAGATTAGGGGTTAATACTTGAAGTTAGGTGTCGGTGATGTTAGGGAGGGCAGATTAGGGGTTAATACTATTTATTATAGGGTTATTGAGGCGGGAGTGAGGCGGATTAGGGGTTAATAACTTTAATATAGTAGCGGTGAGGTCCGGTCGGCAGATTAGGGGTTAATAAGTGTAGGTAGGTGGCGGCGACATTGGGGGCAGCAGATTAGGGGTTAATAAATATAATATAGGGGTCGGCTGTGTTAGGGGCAGCAGATTAGGGGTACATAGGGATATTGAAGGTTGCGGTTGTGAGCGGTCGGCAGATTAGGGGTTAAAAAATTTTATTAGAGTGGCGGCGATGTGGGGGGCCTCGGTTTAGGGGTACATAGGTAGTTTATGGGTGTTAGTGTACTTTAGAGCACAGTAGTTAAGAGCTTTATGAACCGGCGTTAGCCCAGAAAGCTCTTAACTCCTGGCTTTTCTCTGCGGCTGGAGTTTTGTCATTAGAGTTCTAACGCTCACTTCAGCCAAGACTCTAAATACCGGCGTTAGGAAGATCCCATTGAAAAGATAGGATACGCAAATGGCGTAGGGGGATCTGCGGTATGGAAAAGTTGCGGCTGCAAAGTGAGCGTTAGACCCTTTCCTGACTGACTCTAAATACCAGCGGGCGGCCAAAACCAGCGTTAGGAGCCCCTAACGCTGGTTTTGATGGCTAACGCAGAACTCTAAATCTAGGCGTATATTAGATAAAAATTGAAGAAATAAGTGTAAAGTCTCCATAAAGTAACATACTCAACAGTGTAGTAACCTAGATTTCCTTTATATTATCTCATCTAGTGAGGCCAATTAGGGACAGATATCAATTAATTCCTTGAGTGAGCAAACAGTAAGTGCAGAGATTACAGTAGGTTTAGACTTGTGAACTCTGGAGTTTGCACTTCTAATGCTTATGGGAACCAGAATGGTCACAATTATCAGATTTACATTACAGGAAAAGAAGGCAAAAGAATGACGCAGATTTAGTTATAGAAGTAAGTTGTATGCTCTATCAAAAGAGTGATCATTGTTGCTATTTTATTTGAATGGTCGCAATGTGAGAGCTTGTAAAGTTTTCTATGGTAATAATAATAACCTGTTTAAAAACATGAAGTTAGCACACTAATCTTAAAAGCTTTCTACAAGCAGCTGAAAGGCTCCTTTAAATATTTTATAATCCTTTCTAAATAATCATTTCTCATTTAACTAAATTGATAGCACTAGTTGTTCTTTCCCAACGTCTATATTCAATTTTTCTACTCTAACTGGTCTCTCAATTGTTCTTACAGTTTTGTAACTGGGAAATTATGATTTTTTTCCCCTGTGGCTTTAGAGTTCTCAGTGATTGTCACTTCCTTTCAATTTCATCTGTCTGTTTATTTACACACAACATTGCTAAATTATTAATTCCCCATGGTATACTTTGATATGTTTTCTTCTAAAATGAAGATTTATAGACTTAATTTGTGCTATATATTTTCTCTGCATGAAACTAATTCAAATATATGTCTTGCACATAGTCTCAAATTAATAAAATCACTATTTCCTTTTAATATAGATTTCTTTTTAGCAATTCTATTTGAAATCATATTATACTCCAAATATCCCTTATGCTTTCTAACTCAAAATATAGCAATTCCAAGTTACCCATCTCAATTTGATATATAAACAAACATGTATATTTCAAATATCACTTAATTATTAATGTCATTAGAGGTGTAACCACATATTTAACTATGGGCCAGATTACAAGTGCCGCGCTAATGAAAGCGCAAGTCATGATAAGCAATATTGCTAGACCTCTCTAACATTAGCGCGCAACTTGATATTACACATCCATGGTAAATCACATTTACCAGAGAAAGTGTAGCGCGCTGACATAGCTTTAGCACAACCTGTA
Organism: Bombina bombina; assembly: GCF_027579735.1. Lineage (NCBI taxonomy): Eukaryota > Metazoa > Chordata > Amphibia > Anura > Bombinatoridae > Bombina > Bombina bombina. The sequence continues at coordinate 325,978,664 of NC_069503.1, forward strand.
CTTCCAATATAGTTGGATATCGCAACTGCACTAAATAGCGCTGGCATCACAAGTATAATGTTGAGTTCAACTTGAGATCTGAAGTAAAGTGTAAGGGTTAAAAAAAGTGTTCACAATACACACACAAAAAATATTAAAATAAGCCATTACAGTCATATCTACACTTTTTAACAAATAATTATCATTTTACTATTATATATTTAAAATATTTTAAAGGGTTAGAAAGATATATGGTATATGACAAAGTGTTTTACTAGGAAAGACTCAAATGTATTTATATATGTCTAAATATGTTTATGTGTGTATACCTGTGTATTTTTATATATAAATATTAGGGATGGGCGAATGTTTCTAAAAATTCGAAATTTAAAATGAATTTTGATACATTCGTTTGTTCGAATCGAATTTCAAATGTTTATATAACATTCTAACATTCTATTTTCGAATTTTCGTTTTCAAATTTTTCAATAAAATTCAAAAATATTCGTTCAAATAATAGAATGTTTAGCTATGTATTCATTCAATTTCGAAATGTAATATTCAAATTCGATTGTGACATTTGAATTTTAAATAGTATTTCTAGTCTACTACTGTGTTTAATAAATGTAATATTCGAATGCTACATTCAAATTCGAATGTCACATTTGAATTTGAAATAGTATTTCTAGTCTAATACTGTGTTTTAAATGTGATATTCGATTTGAATGTGATATTCGATTCGAATGTGACATTCGATTTCGAAATAGTATGTCTAGTCTAATACTGTGTTCTATAAAAGTAATATTCGAATTTGAATGTGACATTCAATTCAAATGTGATATTCGATTCCAATGTGACATTTGAAATAGTGTTTCTAGTCTACAATTGTGTTTTATAAATGTAATATTCGAATTCGATTGTGATATTCAAATGTAACATTCGAATTCGAATGTAACATTCGAATGTGACATTCGAAAACTGTAAATAACATTCGAAAATCGAATTTTTAAGAATATTCGTTCTTATCAACATTCTATTATGTAAATTCAATTTCTACAATAACATTCGTTCTAACATTCGAATTTGGATATAAACACATTCGCCCATCCCTAATAAATATGTATGTGCCCACATACATATATATATAAACACTTTTGAGTTGAGCCCTTCCCAGTCAAATATCTTGAAACATGCAATATGTGTTTTTATAGAAATACTTTAAAATGTTTATAGTCTTCTGTCATGGGGATATGAAAGTTTGGTTTTAATTAGATTACAATACAGAATAATTCATTTTTATGAGGTGATTAAGTTAAGGGATCCTGCATAGACAATAAAATGGTGATATGGGGTTCTAGTGGTGGGTAGAAAACAGCAATGTATGGGTTTATCAGTTTTGTTAATGTCCTTGTAGGTAATGAAAGCAATAGAGGGGTTAACATAGTTTAAGGGTGTGACGGTGAAAGGTGTTTGCAGTTTAGGGATTAATTTATTTAGGTAGTCTTGCATTGGAAGATGAAAGTGATATAGGAGTAGATTTTTTATATGGCAGGGGGACATGATTCGCTATAGCCCAACTTGGCTAAATGTAGACAGCATACGCTTTCAGCATTTAACATTGCACAAGCATTTCTTGTGGAATGCTTGTGCAATGCTGCTCCCTGCACAATTGCAGCCAATCAGCTGCTAGCAGGGGTTGTCAATAATCCCGATTGTATCGGATCAGGATGATTAAAGTCCACCACCTAAAAGATGGCAGACAAGTTAAGGCACAGCGGTCTTACGAAAGCTACTTCTTAACTTAAGTTTCCGGCAAGATGGAAACTTCGAGGGTAGATTGCAGCATCCACTGCTTGTTAAATCTACCCCATAGAGTTAATTATTTTAGGAGTCATATAACAATGAATAAATCAATACTTGTGCAAAAAATGGCACCAGCATGTAAATTTAACCCCCACAGTGGTTAACTCTAGTCATGTGAATTAATTTGTCATGCAGAACAATGAGCTTCCTGCTCCAGTGTGAATTTGGAAGTAGGAAATCCAGATGTTAAGAAAAATGTCATTTATGAATATCAAATCATTATTTTTATTCAGACTTAAAATGAAAGCATTAGACAGCTGTGTTACGTGTGAGCAAACTTTGGAATTTATTTGCACATATTAATGGTTTGTGTTTGATCTAATTATAGCATCATAAATTTATTAGATTAGGAAGCAGGATCCACCATTTATCATAAACAAAAAATTCAACAGCCTGTATGTCTTAATGATATGTATTAGTTTTAATGATTTTACCCTATTACCGTTACAAACTTTTGAAGTGTTTGTATTGTAGCCTACAGTGGAGGCATGGCACAACTGTTATGCTTAGTTTGAAGGACCATTGTGTAATTATGTACATTTGTTATGATGTTGCTTCATTTAATCATTTTACACTAATCTATGGTTTGGGTATGTGGTCGTACCACTAATGAAATGTATGTCTTATCCCCTTAGAGTTCTAACACACTGCTTGCCTAGTTCCATGGGAATAACTAACATCAGTCATCTGCTTGTCTTATATGTGTTTTACACAATGGTTATAGAAGTGCACAATAAAACTTAACATTTCAGACATCTGTTTTTTAACTTGTAAAGAGTTACAGTGACAGACTATAAAAAGCAGAGACTGCAGGCACTAAAATGGTCACATTTAAGAAAGTGTGATGTTTGTAGATCCAGTCAGGTCATAGTGCTATCTAAAACAAATTGTATATAGGGATAAAATTGCAAACTTTCATAAAGAATCAACTAAAATGTATTTTAGGGTTAATAGATATATAGGCCTCTAGTTATCAAGCTCCGTACATACCTGCCATCGCCGGCCCCAATACGCCCGCCTAAGCTCACCTCACATCGCCGCCACGGACCTGAATACGCTCACCAAAGTTATCAAAAAAGCAGTCAAAAAGTTGCGCACCAAGTACGGGGCGATGAGCAGCGGACTGTGATAGTTATCAATCATCCTATCTCGCTGCTCTTCTGCTTTTTCACAGCTTTATTGATAAGCTGTCACTAAGCACTCACACTATACTATACTGTTCTACCCCCTATACCGCCGCCCCCAGAGCCCCCCGCAACTAAATAAAGTTATTAACCCCTAAACCGCCGCTCCTAGACCCCTCCACAACTATATTAAACATGTTAACCCCTAAACCGCCACTCCCGGAGCCCACCGCCACTCTAATAAACTTATTAACCCCTAAACCGCTGCTCCCGGACCCCGCCGCCACCTACATAATACCTATTAACCCCCTATCCTGTGCCCCTTGGATGATGACTTCAGCCCAGCTGGGTGAACACGACTCAAGGTAGGGAGAACTTCAGGGGGGTAGTGTTAGGTTTATTTAAGGGGGGTTTGGGTTAGAGTAGGGGTATGTGGGTGGTGGGTTTTAATGTTGGGGGGGTTGTATTTTTTTTTACATGCAAAAGAGCTGATTACTTTGGGGCATGCCCCGCAAAAAGCCCTTTTAAGGGCTGGTAAAAGAGCTGGTTACCTTGTAATTTAGTATAGGGTAGGGACTTTTATTATTTTGGTGGATTTTTATTTTATTAGGGGGCTTAGATTAGGTGTAATTAGTTTAAAATTCTTGTAATCTTTTTTTATTTTCTGTAATTTAGTGTTTTTTTTTTTTTGTACTTTAGTTTAGTTTATTTAATTGTATTTAATTGTAGCTACTTGTAGTTAATTCATTTAATTAATTTAATCATAGTGTAGTGTTAGGTTTAATTGTAACTTAGGTTAGGATTTATTTTACAGGTAATTTTGTAATTATTTTAACTAGGTAGCTATTAAACAGTAATTATCTATTTAATAGCTATTTTACCTAGTTAAAATAAATACAAAGTTGCCTGTAAAATAAATATAAATCCTAAGATAGCTACAATGTAATTATTAATTACATTGTAGCTATCTTAGGGTTTATTTTATAGGTAAGTATTTAGTTTTAAATAGGATTAATTTAGTTAATAAGATTAATTTTTATTTAGAGTTATTAAAATAATATTTAAGTTAGGGGGGGTGTTAGGGTTAGTGTTAGACATAGGTTTAGGGGTTAATTAGTTTAATATAGATGGCGGTGGTATAGGGGGGCAGGATAGGGGATAATACATTTATTATAAGTGGCGACGGTGTATGGGGGGCAGATTAGGGGTTAATAAGTTTAATATCAGTGGCGGCGGGGTCCGGGAGCGGCGGTTTAGGGGTTAAACAATTGATTTAGTTGCGGCGGGGTACGGGATCTGCAGGATAGGGGTTAATAAATTTATTATAGGTGGCGGCGGTATAGGGGGGGCAGGATAGGGGTTAATAAATTTATTATAAGTGGTGGCGGTATGGGGGGCAGGATAGGGGTTAATAAATTTATTATAGGTGGCAGCGGTATAGGGGGGCAGGATAGGGGTTAATAGGTATTATGTAGGTGGCGGCGGGGTCCGGGAGCAGCGGTTTAGGGGTTAACATATTTATTAGAGTGGCGGCGGGGTCCGGGAGCGGCGGTTTAGGGGGTAATACATTTATTTAGTTGCGGCGGTGTAGGGGGGGCAGATTTGGGGTGTTTAGACTCGGGGTACATGTTAGGTGTAGACAGCTCCTATAGGAATCAATGGGATATCGGGCAGCAGCGAACATGAACTTTCGCTATGTTCAGACTCCCATTGATTCCTATCGGATCCGCCACCTCCAGGGCGGCGGATTGAAAACCAGGTACGCTGGGCCGTAAAAGTGCTGAGCGTACCTGGTAGTCATTTGATAACTTCCAAAAGTAGTCAGATTGTTCCGAACTTGCGTTCGGAACATCTGGAGTGATGTAAGAATCGATCTGTGTCGGACTGAGTCTGGCGGATCGAAGCTTATGTCACTATATTCTACTTTTGCCGGTGTGTAGGGCTTGATAACTTAGGCGAATCAGCCTTGCCACAAATACGCTGTGGAATTCCAGCGTATTTGAGGTTGACGGCTTGATAACTAGAGGCCATAGGGTTAATTTTTTAGTGTTTAGAAAATACACATATACTGTAGTTATATTTCATAATATTAGTATAATTAACATCACTAATTTCAGTATTCATAGATGTTTTAAGTGAATATATCAGAAAAGAAGATTTAATTTTTATGTAATTACATAATCAAAGGCAATTGATGCCATTATTTTAATTAGATAACCTCCCATATAGAGGTCTCCCCAACCAAAGTTACTTCTATCTGAAACCTCCACCACCATAATTAAAATGCATCCCAATTCTAATACCTGATATGGCTTCCCAACTTGAATAACACTCTAAACAGTGGTTGTTTAACCAGCAAAAGAGGTTACTAATAACCTTCCCTAAATGGCAACAGCAAAGCAGATAATGCAAAAATACCTAAAGGGCTTTTGATAGCAAACTCCCTTGACTAAAAAACAAAATACAGCAATTAATGCATTAAAAATATTTTGGATGCAATTATGTGTAATGTGTAATGTAGTGTTTAATTGCTGATAGATACTATGCAGTAAGGGCCTAGGCCAACAAGGCCTGTACCTAGGGTAGCAGATTTGTGGTGAGGGAGGCAAGCCCAGCTGATTTGTTATATTTTATTTATGCATTTTTTTCCATTCAATTTCAGTTTTGGAAAGAAGCAGGTGTGCTGCGCATAGGGGAACTAGGATTAGGGGGGCAGGGCAAAGTGCTGAGCTCTTACTGTGCTGGAGGTGAAGAAGAAGTAGGTGGGTGGGGCATCTTAGAGAAGAGTTTTTTTAGGTTAGGTTTTTTATTTTTAGAATATATTTTTTATTTGTTTTTATTCACAAAAGAGCTGTAATTACTTTAGGGCAATGCTATACCAAAAGCCCTTCTCATGACAACTTTTTTGGGGAAATGGGTTTTTTCTAGGTTAGTATTTTTTAATTCACAAAAGAGCTTTAATCATTTTAGGGCAATGCCCTGTAAAATGCCCTTCTAAGGGCATTTTTTAGTGTGTTTTTTTTTTTTTAAATATAGATTTTTTTGTTTGGGGGGGGGGGAAACGTTCCAAGGTTGAGTGCTTCTCTCTTTTTGTATATGCAATTTATGATTCTGAGGGAAGTCTCCCTAAGGGTGATGCGGGAATCCAGACATGGGCCCGTTGCTCAATTTGCTCTTGTTGAAAGAGGGTTTACTTGGTATTCGGGACTGGACTGGACTGTTTAGTCAAGACCTGATCAGACTACAGGAAAATTATTCTCTGTGAAAAACACATGTTGAGCAAAAATTGGCTGCTCCTATTATGCTATTGTTTAGTACCAGGTATCTTCCTATCCACCCACAGAGCTGTGGAAATTGGGCTTAAACATACATTTACTGATAGATTTAATGGGACATGAAACCCCACATTTTTCTTTCATGATTCAGATAAAGCATACCGTTATAAACAACTTTCCAATTTACTACTATTATCTGATTTGCTTTGTTCTCTTGGAATCATTTGTTGAAAAGCATACCTAGGTAGGCTCAGGAACTGGGGGCTAGCTGCTGATTGGTGTCTACACATATATCTATTGTCATTGGTTAACTTATGTGTTCAGCTAGATTTCAGTAGTGCATTGCTATACCTTTATTAAAGGATACCAAGAGAATGAAACAAAATTGATTATAGAAGATATTGGAAAGTTGTTTAAAATCGTATACTTTATCTGACTCATGAAAGAAAATTTTTGATTTCATGTCCCTTTAATATCAGTTATTTTATTATTTTAAAATCATCTAGCAACAAAATATATGTTATGGTAAAAGTGGGGGTAGAGATAAAACAATGCCTATTAGTGAATTAGGGTGCTATATTATTTTGTCACTTATCAACTAAGCACATCTAGTTAGGATAACGGCATAAAAATTAACAACTCTAATAAAGTTGCATGCAAAAGAAACAACTGAAAAAGTATGCCCAGTCTTAATTTTTAAATCAAAAAGGTAATTACTGTGGTGAAAAATAGATCTTATATCCCAGTCATACAAATCATTACTTTATTAATAGTTAAGCATAAAGAAAAACAAACATACAAGTCGCACTGATACAAATGTTAAAAACACAGTGAAGATAAATTTTGGTGAATGAAAGTCCGTTTTTTAAAAATACTATTAAAAACAGGGGCACTTTCATTTATCAAAGTTTACAAAGCAGCCGTTTTGTTAAAAAAATTACCTTTTTTTTCTTTTCACTGCTACAGCAGCTTCCCCCACATAGAGATTCTCTATTTACACGTCAGCAATGACTAATCCGGCTTCCTCCAATCACAGCATGGGCTCAGGCGATGACTACCCTGGGGGGAAAGCTGTGATTGAAAGAAGCAGGATTAGTCATTGCTGACATGTGAATAGAGGAACTCTAGGTGGGGGAAGCTGCTGTAGCAGTGAAAAGAAAAAAAAGGTAATTTTTTAACAAAACAGCTGCTTTGTAAACTTTGATGAATGAAAATAGTACGTTTTATTTGTTAAAAACGGACTTTCATTCACCAAAGTTTACCTTCACTTTAAACCGTAGCTCAGTTAATTATAACGTGCATAAATATTAATCCTATGTGGTTTGCTCTATAAATAAGAGATGAAGGCTACTGCATGCAAATACAAAATAGTAGGCTAAGCTCCTTCAATCCGGGAGCTATAATTAACCATTAACATTATTGTAGCAGTACAGAGCCAATAAATAGTCAATAATCCTATTTAAGCATTAGTTGAATTATTACTTATGGTATAAGCACAAACATTAGAGAGAACGCTATGGTGGTAAACACATCAAAAAGGAGGTAAGCTCCCAAAGTGGAAGACCCCTTATAAATATAACAAAATATGTTACCATAACTAGCATAACTGGTACAATTACAAAGGCAACACATACTTTCTGATGTAACCAAGAGACAGTGTTTAAATCTTCCATTAAAGGGTTATACATTTAAAAAGCAGAGACGCAAGCAGCTTGGTTATTCATACTTAAAACTCCCCAATGGCATGTTTAAAACTGTAGTGCTATTGACCATTAAGATCTTAGAGTCAGTATGAGAGTGGAGGGCCCTCTAGTGGGCCTGTAACAACATTAAGGGATTACCAACTTGAAGTCTGGAGGATGGTAGAGTGTGTTTGTTACAATGTTGCAGGAGAGGAGGAGGTGTTTGTGCTTACCTTTATAGGGTCCTGCAGCAGGGTGTCCGGCCTTTTTTCGGTTCCAGACTTCAAGGAGAAAGTTTTCTGCTGTGTCCCTGAAGGAATATTTGGAAATGGATAGATCCAGGAGGAAATCTCTGCCACCTAAGAGATACAGGGAGGTTGTGGAGATGGCGTCCAGAAAGAAGGGACCTGCAAGACAGATGGAGGAGCATGGGTCTGATGATGCGGTACCCCCCACCCCCCAGAAAGATAGGCCCCAGAGGAGTTTTAATACAGGGAAGGGGCCTGCCAAGGGGGGGAGAGGGGGCTCAGGGCCCAAGTCTAGAGCAGTTGTTGCAGCCCCTAATGGTGAGGGCTAATCCCGGCCTGGTGTGGGCCGGGGTGAGGTTCTGCCCGGGCCTAGTGGGGTTCAAGTGGGCCCTTTGGTGATGGGGACCCCTATCAGTGGCCTGGGGGCGCTGGTGGGGGGCGATGTTGCTGGGCAATTGCCTGCGCTCACACCGGCGGCCACGGCAGCGGTCTTGGCCTTAGCCCAATCCTTGTCTGCGGCTATGTCCCCCCCTGGGCATGGGCAGGGTCAGATCGCGGCCCAGGCTGCCGGTGGTGTGGCGGGTGCAGAGGCCGAGTGTTTGAGGCCTAGTGGACAAGGCGTTGCAGAGAGCGCAGCGGGACCCGCCCTCTCAGATGGCGGATCGTGCGAGATGTACTCCTCCAGTTCATCTGAGGAGGAGGATCTCGGACGCCATCTTGGAGGGACAGGCAGTGGAGCAGGAGACGCCACGCGCGACCGGAGCAGCCCAGGTAACTTGGGGAGGCTTCCGGTCGCTGGTGGTGGGCTAACCGGTGGCATAGAAGGGCGGCAGGCGCACTTACCGGGGGCGGCCAGGTCTGCTGGTGAGGCGGAGGCGCTGAGAGGCAGTGGAGGAGAAGGGCCCAGTACAAGTGTGCATGCGTGCATGTGGATGGAGTAGAAGGGCCAAGTTTGAGTTTGCAGGCTGGCTCGAGAGTGGTCAGACTTCAGTCAGAGGCGCAGGCAGGCATGCATGGCGGCGGAAGCGGCTGCATTGGTATGGCTGGGTCTGCGGGGAGTGCACGAGGGGCAAGTACCCAGGGGGGAGTTTTGGATGAGGTTAGTGGTACGCTTGTGGGGCATGCCACTAGAGGCAGAGGGTGGCCACATGTGGGGATAACGCATGTTATGGATGAAAGGGCACATTTTGACAGGAGTGTTGATGCGATACATGGGGGGCACAGACATTTGGTGTATGCAAACCGGGAGCAGTGTGATATGAGGCGGGGTTTGCCTATGTGTGGGGCGAATGATGCACAAGTGTATGGTGGTTTGGTGCAAGAGGAGATCATAAAAAAGGCAGTAGAAGCTGCGCTGCGTGAGGTGACTAGGCAGCAGGCCCCCCAAGGGTTGAGTGCACACGCCCTGGAGGGACCTGGTCAGGAGGCCATAATAAGGCGGGCTGTTTCAACAGCTCTGGGGATGAATACTGGGGGGGAGAGCAGAGGGTGGAAGGGAGGAATAGTTCCTTTGACACACCACCTGTCAGCCAGAGTACTCCCCAAGTTGTTTTGTCTCCACAGGTGCAAAATAGGTCTACGGCAACGATGGCATCGGAGGCTACAAGTGCGCTGGTTGTGGCAGGGCCGAGCAGGGAACAGTCGTTTCATCCAGGAACTTCGGCATAGGCTCCCGTCGACATAGACTGCCCTGGAAACCGTGAGTACGATGCACATCAAACATTACACGCTGACACAGGGTCTTCAACTAGTGGGTCAGGTTCAGAGAGTGGGGAGGACCTGGGGCTGGTTGGGAAAGGGCAGCGTAGGATGTTTAGATGGATCAAGAAAATGGCGGCAGGGCATGCAAAGGTTAGGGACAAAGGGCCTGGGCCTGTGGAGGAGGATCGCGGGGCGAGTGGGTCTGGGGGCAGCATGCCCGGGGCTGCTGTGCCGCATAAGGTGGCCACAACCTCTTTAAGTACCAGGATACTATAGAGGATATCCACGCGAGATTCAAAGAGGGGACATGGAGAGAGTATGACATGGCCTTCAGGAGGAAAATGGTTGGGAATACCTTGCTGCATTTCGGCACACAGGACATGCACCTGTGGTCGAAATTAGGGCTGGAAGGGGGCACCACGCCCCCCGCCCAGGCGCGGCAGGGATTGCCTCGACAGGGTGCAAGGACTAGTAGGCGTGGGCGAGAGTGCTGGAAATTCCAGGACAAGTTGTGCGACAGGGGGAGTGGTTGTTCCTTTCGGCACATCTGTAGATACTGTGGGGGCCCCCACTCAGGAATTGATTGCGTCAAACGCAAGGAGCAAGGGCAGCTTAAACCAGCTCAGAAACCAGGAGTTGCGGTCAAGGGCCCCAACCCCTCTTAAGCTGTCACCAATGCTAGCATGGCTAGTTAATTACCCAGACCGGGGGGCAGCTGAGCTGCTCCGGGCTGGTCTGGAATGGGGTTTTGAGATACCAGTTACAAGGGATGTCCTGGGAACTAAGGGGCACAAGAATTTAAAAACGGCTTACGAATTCCCTCACGTGGTGAGAGAGAAATTGGTGAAGGAAGTGGCGATGGGGTGGGTGTCCGGCCCGTTCGCCGAACCTCCGATTGCAGACCTGGTGGTCTTGCCCTTGGGGGTGGTGCCTAAAAAGGAGCCGGGGAAATTCAGACTGATTCATCACCTGTCTTTCCCAAAAGGGGGATCGGTCAATGACGCGATTGACCCCGAACTCAGTTCTGTGCATTATCAATCCTTTGATAATGCTCTAGAGGTGGTCAGGGCATACGGCCCTTGGGCAATGATGGCAAAGCTGGACATTGAGTCCGCATTTAGGCTGTTGCCGCTTCATCCCTCTGCATTCAGGCTCATGGGGATGAAGTTTGAGGGTTATTACTACGTGGACAGGTGTCTCCCAATGGGGTGTTCCTTGTCCTGCTCGCTATTCGAGTGTTTCAGTACATTTCTGCACTGGGTAGTCGAGACGGTGTCTGGGGGTGGGGCGGTTGCCCATTACCTCGACGACTTCCTTTTGGTAGGGAGAGCTGGTTGCGCTGAGTGCGAACAGCTCATGAAAGTCATGGAAGACATGATGGCATGTTTTGGGGTACCACTGGCAGACGAGAAGACGCAGGGTCCCGGTACATGTATAACATTTCTGGGGATAGAAATTGACACAGTGCATGTGGTCTGCAGATTGCCGGAGGAAAAGGTGCAGCGGATTTTGCAGATGGTCAGGGCAGTCATGGGGAGTGAGAGGGTCCCCATTAGGGAGGTCCAGTCATTGCTGGGCCTCCTGAACTTTGTGGGGCGTGTGATTCCCATGGGTAGGGTTTTCAATCGCCGCCTGGAGGGACAATTGAAAGGTCCTCCTGGGCGAGCGAAATGGGCACGTGTCACAGCTGAGGTAAAGGAGGATTTGGGGGTTTGGGGAAGCTTCCTGGTAAACTTCAACGGGGTTTGCCTTTGGAGGCACCCACCAGTTTCCAATCAAATCCTGCACCTCTTCACGGATGCGGCAGGGGATCCGGTTACGGAGCGTACCTGGACGGGGAATGGAGTGCGGCTCCGTGGCCCAGCGAGTGGATAGAGGCTGGGTGTGTCAGGAACCTGACTCTAATAGCGCTGTTTCCGATAATTGTAGCTGTGGAAATATGGGGTGATAAGTTATCAAACAGGTCTGTGGTATTCTGGACAGACAACCTGAGTGTGGTGTACGCCATTAATAGGTTGTCTGCGACTTCGCCTAATGTTGTATGCTATCTGAGGCACTTGGTGTTGCGCTGCTTGCAGCTCAACATCTGCTTCACCGCCAAACACGTCCCGGGAGTGCAAAACGTGACCGATGATACTCTCTCTCGATTCAATTGGGGGCAGTTTAGGAAAGCAGCACCCTGGGCGGTGAAGGAGGGTCTAACGTGCCCATCTTATCTTTGGCATCTGATGAAGGCTGGGAAGGCATCCTCGGTTTAGTTAAAGCGTCCCTGGCTCCGAAGACTTGGGCTACCTACATGGGCCATTGGAACAGATGGGAGGCTTTCTGTCGTCAGAAGGGCATACAGGTACAAGGGGCCACTAGGGTGCATGTGTTGGAATGGCTGGCATGGCTGAGAAGGGAAGGAGTTAGCAAGGTGGGAGCTGCGGGTAGGCTGTCAGCAGTTGTCTTCATTAACAAGGCACTCGGTTTCGGGGATCACTCTAGGACGTTTCTGGTTCAAAAAGTACTGAAGGGTTGGGGAAGAATGGTTCCCAGGGTTAAGGACCCCAGGGAACCAATTACAGCCAGTAGACTGAGGCAGTTGGCGCTTGGTTTACAAGAGGTGTGTAAGTCTGATTACGAGAGATTGCTCTTTCGAACGGCTTTTGCGATAGCATTTGCCGGGGCCCTTCGGGTGAGCGAGTTAGTTTCATCATCCAAAAGGAAGGGTACTGGGGGGGTCCTGGCGGAGCATGTGCGGTTAGCACAATGAGGGGTGCTATTATTTGTCCCTAGGTCCAAAACGGATCAGGAGGGTAGCGGCACATGGCTACCTCTGGCCAGACAGGAAGAATCGTTATGCTGTCCTGTGCGCTGCGTAGAGGAGTTTTCAAAATTCCGTCCAGGGCAGTGTGACCAGTTCCTCGTGCACGAGGATGGGTCAGCATTGTCGGTATTTCAGTTTTGCAGGGTGCTCGCGAAAACAGCTGAGATGGCGGACTTCGATCCCAAAATAATCGCTGCCCATTCGTTTAGGATTGGCGCAGCGACTAGTGTGGCAGAGAAGGGTGACTCCTCGGCGGAGATAAAGCGCCTGGGAAGGTGGAGGTCAGCGCAGTTTAAAGTGTATATTAGGCCCACACCAGGAACACATTCCTAAGGTGGATGTGGATCATTGCCATTAGAGGTTTGATGCGCGGACCCGAAGGGGTATCTTAAGGGGTGGCGGGTTGGTGTGGGGTGGGGTCGGCTGACAAGGGATGGAACGGTGGGGTTGTGTTATGGGGCAGGGCTTTGGCCGGCTAATAGGGTGTTTCACCAGGTACATTAGGAAGTTCACCCACGGTTCGAGTATGGATAATAGGCCACTCCTTTATCCATTGGGCGTCCATCAGGGCGCAGCGGACGCCGGAAGGGCAACAACTTGGATCCCAAACGTCCAGGGCCAACTTCCGGTGGTTGGGACGCAGGGGCCTTGTGTGGGACGATTTGCCAGCGTTGTTGCAGGAGGCACACAAAAGGTGGGGGCAGCCTAACGTGATAGTGCTGCACCTGGGAGGTAATGACTTAGGATCATTGCCGGCTTTGGACCTTATTAAAAGGATGACAGCCGATATTAAGTGGGTTCACACGTGGTTGAAGGAGGTCAAAATAGGGTGGTTCAATGTGGTTGCTCGGCTGCATTGGAGGCATATTGTGACCCAAAAAGCAGCTTATAACATGCAAAAGAAGGTCAATAGAGAGTCGGGGAGAGCGGTCACAGCCCTGGGGGGCTTCGTGATTCGTCACAATGGAATAATGGCTGACAAAAAGGACCTATTTCGACCAGATGGGGTACACCTGACGGATGTTGGGTTGAACATGTTCCTAAAAGACATTAGGAGCGCTTTGTGAAGGGTAATCTAGTTTTGCAAAAAAAAAAAAAGTGGGATTGTTAATTGTTATTAAGGTTATTTGTACAGTTTTTGACATGTTATGTTATTTATAGGTGCCTGTCGGTTTTGTGTGTGGCGACAAGAGAACGCCTGGCTCTTGTGGCGGGTGGTCAGGGCCCTGGGGAGCGGGCACCGAGAGGGAAGAGTGACGGTCTAAAATTGGGGAGGGGTTACGCCCGCCAAGCACCGGTCTGGGGGTCCTCTCCCTTGCGAATAAGACCAAATACCTCTAAACCATCACAGCTCTCTCTCAGTGCCATTGGGCGTGAACAGCCGGGTGTCATGCTGCAAACACCGAAAGGGGCCTTGACCATCTGCTTAAAGGGGCTAGGTTAGGGAAAGATGCCACCAACGTTGTGTTACGAACTTGTTGCCAAGTTTGGTATTAAGAGTTAAAGTGCCTAAGATAATTGGATAACACCTTAGGCACTAGTTATCCATTTATTTTAATAAACGTGACCGTGAACGGTCTTTCTCTCCCAACATGGTGTGTTGTCTTATTCATTCAGGTTTATGCTACACTACGTAGGACGTAATAGGGGGTTTAGACCTTATGAGAGTGGAGGGCCCTCTAGTGGGCCTGTAACAACATTAAGGGATTACCAACTTGAAGTCTGGAGGATGGTAGAGTGTGTTTGTTACAATGTTGCAGGAGAGGAGGAGGTGTTTGTGCTTACCTTTATAGGGTCCTGCAGCAGGGTGTCCGGCCTCTTTTCTGTTCCAGACTTCAAGGAGAAAGTTTCCCGCCCACCCGTCCCGGGAGTAGCTGTGGATTGGCGGCGATGCAGCTTGGTAGGGTGAGTTAACCCAGCTGGGGTAGGTTTAATTGAGCTAGCCTTTTGTAAGACCGGGTTCTTAATATAGTCATCCACCTCTATCAATAGGGTTGTATGATTCGATTGAGGGAGGTTACCTTACCAGGTTGGATGGGTGCCCTGGCAGGCGGGTGGTCAGGGCCCTGGGGAGAGGGCACTGAGACGGAAGAGTGACGGTCTAAAATTGGGGAGGGGTTACGCCCGCCAGGCGCCGGTCTGGGGGTCCTCTCCCTTGCGAATAAGACCGAATACCTCTAAACCATCACAGCTCTCTCTCAGTGCCATTGGGCGTGAACAGCCGGGTGTCACGCTGCAAACACCGAAAGGGGCCTTGACCATCTGCTTAAAGGGGCTAGGTTAGGGAAAGATGCCGCCAACGTTGTGTTACGAACTTGTTGCCAAGTTTGGTATTAAGAGTTAAAGTGCCTAAGATAATTGGATAACACCTTAGGCACTAGTTATCCGTTTATTTTAATAAACGTGACCGGTCTTTCTCTCCCAACATGGTGTGTTGTCTTATTCATTCAGGTTTATGCTTCACTACGTAGGACGTAATAGGGGGTTTAGACCTTACAGCAAACAGATTCAAACAGCCACCAATAATAAAATAGAAGGATGACAAATCTATTATAAATTGCATGCATCAGTTGTTTATTATTTATCACACCATATTATGAACATTATATGAGATGTATGTCTCCTGGGTCACAAATTAAAAGGTAAAATATAATATCAAGCAGTAAACAAGGCTAAGATCATAAATATACCTTGTTAATAACTGTCAATGGATCCAATTAGCTAAATTAAAAACTGACTTTGAATGATATAGGGAGCATTAAAATGCCTATAAAAATATCTAGGACTCTAGGATTCATTTTATAACAGAGGAATTTTAGGCTTTTCAAGAACAACTTAGGACTAGATTACAAGTGGAGTTTAAGATATCATTTTCGCGAAAGCGATATTTGCGCTCCACTGAGTAATACCAGCACACACAAATGTGCGCTGGTATTACAAGTTGAGCGCAATGCGAACATAAGCTCGTGTTCAAATTGCTGGGAAGCATTGCGCTCACCAGAGCGCACTTTCATAGGCTCCAATGGGAGCCTCATTCTCATGCCGCAAGACACGGCATGAGACCTAGCGCAGTGAAGGGGGTGTTGCACAGCGGTGGCATCTAATTGTAAATATACAGTATATGTATATGACTATAAACTGTACATATATATTTATGTGTTAATATGTGTATAAACACATATAAACACATAAATAATATAAATGTATATATGTAAACATATACATATATATTTACTGGGAACAAACAATTCCCATAGACTGCTATGTAAAGGAACTTTGCAGAACCATTTTTTTTTTATAATACCCCACACCTGCCAACTTTAAACCCTCATAACTGCTTATTGCAGCTATATATTTTTTTATTTTTATTAAGGACATAACAGTAGTTTCACATTCAATACATAGTACAAGCATTATATCAAATATTGACATCATATCTGAATAACTGCTTTGTACATAAAGAAATTACAGTCCTTATTTTTCTTCCCCTTTTCCTTAGAGGGATGGGTCGCTCTTGGACCGATGATATTATATTAATCTGTATCCAGGGGTAAACATTAAACAAAGTAAATTGAACATAGAAAATTGAATCTTAGAAAATGAAGGCTTTGTATTGATATGATTATTGGGTAATGATGCAAAAGACCAAAACTGGAAGTACCAAGGATATATGGAACAGTACAATGGAAATAGAAGTAACGCAATTATATTATCGGATTGAACCGGCAGCGGTGTTCAAATTGTCATGGCAATGTACCAGAAGATATTAGTATTCATTGTACATACTTTCTAAAGTTAAAATGGGGAGTTATGTATTTTATATCAAAATGTGAATAAACTTTTCCAATATCATATATTGTATTAACAGAGCCACCTATTAGTCAATGGTAAGAGAACAGCTTTAGGGGAAAGTAGGCTCATGAGGGCTGTCATATTAATATTATTAAATTAAGGAGATGTAGTGCGGGAAAATTAGTTGCGCAATTGCCCAGTTGGTTGACGCTAGAATACATTGCATATATAAAAAGTAAAATTTCTATGTGATGAGATGTAATTTGGCACCTATGGAAGTTATCATCGACTGGCGCCCGACCGCTACCTCGGCCATAGGCAGCTGAGTCGGGGCCCAATGGATAATAAGCGCGTGAGGCAACCATCATGTTAGAACATGCTATATATAGTCAAGATTTAAAGTATAAACTAATATTTATTGCTCAGTAAATATAGGTATATTTTGACCGTCTCCTATGTGCAAAGGGATCACATGTCCTTGGAATCTATATCTCTATGATTATATGATCCTACATCTCCATGATATTTTAAAGGGGTTTTAAACTGCATAGGGTTGACAAGGTGGATATAGTTCTAAGCAGTGTTAAACATCTAATAAGGAGAGATAGTCATATACAAATAAGAACAGGTATAAATAAACATGTGAACAGTGGAATCAGTACATCTTGGCTAACAAAAAGCATGACTCCAACAAAACCGCGGCAGGCTATGTTAGCATAGAGGCAAAATTCAAACCTCTGCTGGTATCAGGTGAGGTCCAGCCGTGTCATGCTTCTTAGGGTATGCTGAGTGAAAGTGTGTATCACGGTACCTAATGACACCCCAGTGTCCAGCCAGGTAGTGGAAAGTTCCAACTGCAAGTATGATAGCTGAATGTGATCTGGTTTGAGATGTCAGTATTCAGTTTAAGATGGGACACTATGGGGCTGTCAAATGTGATGTTATTCTCGGCTATATTATCTGAATTGTTCAGCGTGTCTGGCTCACCTATTTGTGTTGGCATGCCATCTCTCAAGTTAGTTAGCGGGCTTTGCGAAGTCACAAGGGGTGCATAGGAATATCGTGCTGGATCCAGCTTAGCAGAGCCTGCTTTATTCAATATGGAATGTTCTTGGATTTTCAATGTTTTATGATCGGTGGTTTTGTGCATCAGCGGGTCTTAAGCTCCATGATTGCGACTGAAGTGCTATAGTTTTGGCCTCGGCTTGTGAAGCTAGAGTGGTGTTAGGAGCGGTGTCCATGGACCATGATCCCCTCTGTTGAGTAGCTAGTCCAGCTGGGTATGTATAAGTATCTGTAATTCAAAAGTATCAAGATAACCTGCGTCAAAATAAAACCTCTACACAAACTCCAAAGGAATGCTGTAAAGTCTCTCAAATCCTTACCATTAGACAAATAGGAAAAAAAATACATTTAATGTGAGTTTTAACATAACTTGTCTTTGGTGTTTAAGTTAGATTTGAGTAAATTGGACTGTTAGCTTGACATCTGTGGTTAAGTTTCTGCGTTTGCCCGCAGTTCATTTGTCAATTGTTCCTTTTTTATCACCTGTTTTATAGCTATACTATCCAATACATTTACATTTTAGCTTTTGGTAGCGCTCCTTGGTATGTATAAGTATCGCCAATCGTGAAAAGGTTATTTCTGCTTGTCTGCAGATTTCATCTGGGGTTGTGTGTTTGCTGGTAAAAAGGTATATTAGGTTCTCAAAAGGAGCTCTTTCCATCATGGAGTGCATCATGTCCTCAATTTTTTGGAGTTGTTGATCATGGTGATCTTGTGAGCTGTGGTCACCGGTGATTGCCATCATTCATTGTGTTAGGGTATGCTCACAGGTTAATGATATGTTGTATGTAGAGTATTTCGTTGCAACCAATTTTGGCTAAATACCTCGGGATTCCGAGGGGGAAGCGTTGCCTGTTGTGAGCTGCCGCTCCAGGCCTCCAACGTCCAGTTTTGGGCACTAATGTCAATAATACAGCTCAAACTTGTTGAAATAAGATTCCCACAGTTGAAAGCAGTGAATTATTGTGCAGTTTGGAGTGTTCTGCTGTAGGATTACTCCGATAATCGGCAGATTGTCAGTGTATCTGTTAGAGCTCATGAAAGTGCGACCACTCAGGATCACTGTTCGGACACGCCCCCTATTGCAGCTATTTTATTAAAAAATAAAGATGCTACTATCTTTAATTTTTAATAAAGTATATTACATTTGGGGGCATTTAGTGGACATTTATAAAATTAACCAGAGATCTTATCTTGCGGTAGTAATAACCAACCACTTGTAATGGCTCGTTATTTATCCCGTTATTTACCCATTTGCAGGCCCACGATATATTGATGCTCTACTTGTAATCTAGCCTTAAGTAAGCAAGTTCGGTTATGGAGTCATAACAATTTAATCAGAACTGCATTGTTACAAAACTACAGGACTGTGCGTGAAATATTTAGCCCTAGTTCAGTTAAAACATAAACTAATGGAATACCATAGAAACATTTACACCTAAAATGATTATACTCTAAGGGTTAAATTACAAATGGAGCGCTAATTTATGGCGTGCCCGCAAACGGCATATTTGCCAGTTTGCGGGTGCGTGATAAATAACCAACCATTACAAAGCTCACGGTAGCAATTAGTGTTTATAAAATTAACCAGCGAAATTTATTTTATTTTTCAATAAATTAACTGCACTAGGCAGTATTTTAGTGGTAAAGTTGGTGGGAGTGGGGTGTAAGAAAAAAAATTGAATCATTTTGGTCAAAGTGTGCAAAGTAATATACCATTTTGTGAGTTCTTGAATCCTATTTGAACTGGACAATTATTGATCTCTGTATTTTTTTGAAGATTTCCTAATGTCAACACTTAGCATTAATTTCTGATTTTAGGTTGTCAATTAAAAGATAATAAATCTAGTTTTGAGGGTCGAATGTACCAACTACTCTGTTTTTTTAATCTCACAGGTCTTTCAGGTCTGACCTAGCGTGTAACAACTAGTATAAATTGTTAAGGGTTTCAATGATGTTAAGATTGATAACCAAACCAAAACTTTCCAGGGAGAAACACTATACTTAAGGTATTGTCACAGTTATCCTCAATTGCAACCAGAATATGCTACATTTAGGCACCAAAGTACTCAAGATGATTACATAGGACAAAAAGATGTTTGCCATTTAATAGAATTTGTAATAGAGTTGGGTAACACTTTTAACTATTCTCTTAATCCTTTAATTTCATCCAACAATAATAAAGCTAGCATGATAATCAAATTATAATAAGTACATTATTTTTAAAACTTGACTATCCGATGGTCATCACAATAACAATTGATTAAAGGAACACTCAAGTCAAAATTTAACTTTCATTATTCAGATAGAGCATGCAATTTTAAACAACTATCTAATTTACTTCCATTAACAAAATGTGCACAGTTTTTTTATATTTAGACTTTTGGGAGTCACCAGCTCCTAGTGAGCATGTGCAAGAATCCACAGAATAAGCGTGTATGCATTTGTGATTAGCTGATGGCTGTCACATGGTATGTGTATGCGTTTGTGATTGGCTGATGGCTGTCACATGGTAATTAATTATAGCTTAGAAAGCAATGGACCAGATTTCAAAGGGATTTAACATAGATATATATATATATATATATATATACATACACATGTCTAAAGTGTATGTATGCACATATATTTATATATTTATGTATTTATATGTGTATATATGTATTTACAGACATATAAACACATAAATACATATGTACACACATAAAAAATATATATAAGGGCGGTTAAGTAGAGGAAAACATGAAACATATTTTTATGCAATATTCATATATAATAAAGGTTTTAACTATTAATTTACTGTAAAGATTTCACATTTGAATGTTCTGCACATAGCAGATTATGTTCTAATTATTTATAAACAGATATTCCTATATATATTTGTATGTATCTATACCTATATATAATATTGTAAATATAGGTATAGATATACTGTACCTGTATACAAAAACAAACATCAGATACATGTAGAAATATGTTTTTGTGAATAAATTGAACATATTCTGCTAATTAGTGCAGGAGTTATTTACCCCTACATTCCCCTTTCGCCAGAAAGTCTAAATCATCATCATTATCAGGCCAGTCCTATTAGGAACCAGTATGACCTCAAAAGATGTCAATAGTTTGTTTTTATTTTACATATTAATAGCTAGGAACAGAACATCTGAAAGAAAATCAGACTTAATATGATAACCTAACATATATATGCACTGCTTGTTTATTAATGATGCTTTTCTAAGGGTTTTGAAGCCTAAAGTAAGGAATAGCATATCAACCATCATTAAACAAAGACGTATCGCAGACCACAAGAGTCCCACAAAGTATAAAGCCAGTCCGTAAAGTAAATATGTATATGTGAGAAAGAGGAGGTCCACTCGTATTGTGTATAAACTTTTTCCCAGTTCAATTACAGAGTATAGCTAACAAACTTTTATAAATCCCACTGTATAGAGATACAGTATATAGGAAGTGTGTGTATTCATGTGTATACATGTAAGTATTTCTGTGTGTGTACATACGTGTGTATAAGTGTCTTTGTATTTACTTTGTGCAATATCACTGCAGTTGCGTGCAGCCAATATGGTGGGTGGCAGATGTGTGCAGCAAATAGCTGGTTGACATAAGTATCCATCATGGGGCAAAATCACTGCATAGTTGTGAAAAAAAACAGCTTATAAGTTATACATTTTAATTCTAAAATTGAAATGAATGGCTCATTATTACTATATAATTTTTAATTGGTTTATTAAATCATAAACATTTGTTCTACATTTATGATATTTTTTTTTACATTCAGATGATATTAGCGAAACATAAAAAAAAACATTTCTTATTGATTTTGTCTTGTGGGAAAAAATCAACAGCATGAAATATTTGTCTTTCCTCCAGAAATCACTGTGTTTATTGATAACTTTAGTCCATCATTGCAAGAACATAAACTCTCACTTATTCTTTTAATAGGAGTATTGTTAAGATCAAGACTGGAAATTGATGTGTTTAAATATGTTTATTATACCATAAATCAGTATTTCCCAACCTTTTCAGTAGCAAGTATCCATAAAGGCATAATATTTTTCCTAAGTACCCCTAAACACAACTTGAAATTATTTTTCAATTTGAAAACACCCATATGATTAAAAAAAAGGGGGCAAGCATATGGGAGTCGAATATATTTTTCTAAATTAAGGTATTTATTTTACTGTCTGCCATTTCTGATTGTAGATCAGGGCAAAACTTTCAATATGTTATGACACAAAAATATACAGACCATTATTCTTCCACTTTAAAAAGTAATAGAACAAAATACCCTGGGGAGAGAATTTATGATATCATCACTGATATAATTACATACACAGTTTATCTGTTTCATTATACTATGGCACACTTAAAGTGATGGTAGATTTAAGTAAACACTAATAACAATTCTGAGTCTGTGCACTATTTTATGTGTAATGGTAAATTTTTATGTATGTGCAATATGTGGGAAAACTTTTATATTTGTTCCGTTGTTTTTATCTTCTTAACCCCCCTCTGCCTGCCTATATAGTTCTTCTTTTTTATTGAGGCAAAGTTTTCACTTCACATCCAGTCAGCTCACTAGCCACACGACATTAATGTTGATTGGATGTGAAAACGTCACCTCAGGAAAAAAAGTAGAAAAAAAAAAAAGTAGTGGGCAGACAGAGGGATTTAATAAAAAAATAAAAGCAACAGAATGAGTAAAAGGTATTTCACACTATCGTACATACATAAAAATGTAACATTACACCTAAAATAATAGAAATCCTAGGTAGCCTTGTCAACATGCACATGTCTTCAGCATTAAATGGCAGCAGTGTTGTAACAATGTTATAAATATAATGCTTATGCATACTTCTGAGCTAATTAAGGTATCATGGAAAGGAAAACATTTTCAACAAAAAAAATAAAAAGTAAAACAAATAAATTTGAAAAAAATTGAAATCTTGAAAGTATTTTTTAAAACTGCATGCTCTGTCTGAATCATAAAATATTGATTTTCTCACTTACATGTCCCTTCAAGAATTAAACATAGTAGCAAAAGAATGACACACAGGAGTCTATTTATTATTGTGTGGACGGACATGATACTGTGTAGCGTGTCATGTCTGCCGCACACCGATAAATGCCGCCAGCATACGCTGTCGGCATTTATCATTGCACCAGCATTTCACAAGAATGCCGCCCCTGCAGATTCGCGGCCAATCGGTCGTTAACAGAGGGTGTCAATCAACCCGATCGAATTCGATCAGGTTGATTTCTGTCCGCCGCCTCAGAGCAGGCGGACAATTTATGGAGCAGCGGTCTGTTTTCAGCGAGCCTTCACAAGCTTGATAAATTGATAAAAATTGATAAATTGACCTCAAAGAGGCCAATTTATCATATGTCGGGTGGACATGATCCGCTGAGTGGATCATGTCCACCCAACATCGCTGAATGCCGACAGCATATGCTGTAGGCATTTATCATTGCACAAGCAGTTCTAGTGAACTGCTTGTGCAATGCGGCCCCCTGCAGATTTGGGGCCGCTAGCAGGGGGTCTCAATCAACCCGATCATATTCGATTGGGCTGATTGCTGTTCGCAGCCTCAGAGGGGGCGGACAAGTTAAGGAGCAGCGGTTTTAAGACCGCTGCTTCTCAACTACTGTTTCCGGCAAAACAGCTACATTGGGGCCGATTGACCACTTGGTAAATCAGCCCCAAAGACACAAACTGCGCAAAATATTCTTTAAGTTTTTAGTAATTTACTAGGTAGAACATTTTAATAACATAATTGATACTATTTAGATTTTTGCAATAGGTTACAGGGACATGAAAGCTAAAATTAAACATTTATGAACCCAATAGAAAATTCTTTTTTAAGAGGTGTTTCAATTTACATCTTTCATCAAATTTACTTAGTTCTCTTTGTATCTTTTATTAAAAGGCATACCTAGGGAGGCTCATGAGTAGCAGTGCAAACCTGGAACTAGCTGGTGATTGATTGGAATGAAACTGGAATAAAGGTCTATATTAAAAGTTGATCCGGGTGCAACTTTAATTAGTTTACACACATATTCCTCTTGTTTTTGGCTCACAAATGCTCAGAAAGTTCCCAGGAGTGCATTTCTGCTCTGGAATAGAGTTAACTACATGATTATCTCCAAGGGTTAAACATTTAGCTATCTGCAAGCAATAGTGCAATAATACAATGTTCTAATCTTACATTAGAGAATGCTATTTTTGCACTTGCCCCTTAAAAGGAGCATGAAACCTAACCACCCCCTTGATTCAGATAGAGCTTACAGGTTTAAACAACTTTCTAATTTGCTTCAATTGTCAAATGTGCTTTATTCTCTTGGCATCTTTTGTTGAAAAGCAGGAATATAAGCACTATATGGCAGCAGTTTTCCAAGAATGTTATCCATTTGCAATAGCACTAGATGACAGCACTATTTCCTGCCATAGAGTGCTACGGATACCTACCTAGGAATCTCTGCAACAAAGGATACCATGGGAGTAAAACAAATTTGATAATAAAAGTAAATTAGAAACTTTTTTGTTAAAATTGTAAGCTCTGTCTGAAGCACAACATAAAAATGTGGGGTTTAATATCCCTTTAAGTTCCTGCATGGATATATTGTCAAGCTGGAAAAAGAACTCAGCACCATATCTGATTTACAACAAACATTGGATGATAGTTCTGGGAAAGATTTTAATTCTTAATACAGAAAATCCCATGATATTAAGAGCTCATTTGTGAGTTTGTTGTTGTTGGATTCTTTTATTCTGACATTTTCAGAATTTGACAATTTCAATTAACAGCATGCATAGCAGACATATTCATATTGCCCTTTGCTGACAGACATACGAGATTACAATGCGAACTTTATTTATGTTGAGTATACACCCTTTCCTCAATCACAAATATGTTATTCTTGCAATATGCAAAGGAGATTTTTACTTGCCTAAACATTCAGTATATTCCTATTTTAAATACAAGTTAGATTCCATTTTAACGCAATCTTTATGTTTATCAGTTTATAAAACGCAATAATCCAATGCATCTTTTTAATAGATTAGCAAGGCTTACTTTGCATATAAATGTTTATATAATTCACATAGGTTATACGGTTATATAATAGTAGTGATGTAAATAGGACCCTATGAAAATACATGGCCAATAAATAATAGCTATGATTAAATTAAATGTTCTGATCCTTTTCTCCGGTGGAAAACAGATATATACTATAACTCATAACATTTACTTATGCAAAGACTATATAGAAGGAAATATGATACATGCAGATTGAAGATCTACTAAAAGTTTCTTAAATCAATTTTCTAGTCTCTTTATCTGGACACTAAGTGGTAACATTGTATAGATTCCTCATGCAAATGTATAAATCTAGATTTTTATTATATTTAGAGCTAGATTACTAGTTGCGTGCTAACTGTTGCGTGTGAGGGATAAGGGGTCTATCATGGTTCCTTGCTTGCAATGGAAGTAGCCCGCATATAACAAGTTGAAAGTAAAGACGTTTGCTTGAGCACAATTTAATTTAATTGATGTATATATGTATACATATATAGACATATATATAGAAGTGCATTTGAGCCCTTTGCAGTCAAGTAGCTGAAAACATGTCAAATATTTTTTATGCAATATTATTATTTTATTTTTTTTTCTGCTTGAACAAAATTTTTTTTTTTTAATTTATTTATTTATTTTTTTTATTGAGGTTTTTCGAATGTTACAATAAAAAGAGAGAAAAAATGTTTGTCACAGGTACAATGCATAAACATGACATTATAATATACAAGAGACTATATGACCCAGAAACCTAGGTTAAGTAACAATAAATGAGTATACAAATAAACATTCTTTGCTACTTTCAGATGTCAGAAAGATGTGAGATAAAATAAATAAAAATAAGATCCAGAACCCACAAAAGAGAACTAG
Source organism: Bombina bombina (assembly GCF_027579735.1). Lineage (NCBI taxonomy): Eukaryota > Metazoa > Chordata > Amphibia > Anura > Bombinatoridae > Bombina > Bombina bombina. Next base: position 326,004,163 of record NC_069503.1, read on the forward strand.
ACAAACAAAAGTAAAACCTCATTTTTCTTTTTTTTATGCTTGGAGATATTAGTTTATGTTTGGCCGCTTTTTGGACCAAATTAGCAGGAAAAGGGGTAAGGGGGTGCAGCGGGCAAGAGCCGCTCGAAGTGGAGTGGGGGAGGGAATGGGGAGCGGAGCCATACAGGATAGTAGAATAGTTAGGGGCGGCCTTATTATATAGTTACAAGGGTAGGCTTCAAAGGAAGGACCAGCTGTTTATATAACTAAGATGGAGGGACATAGCTTTGTCAGCACAAATTAAGGCGTTTCTAAATAACCTTAAGCTAGGGTATGTAGAAGTAAGGGCGGTTTCCTATAATGAATACTGATATGTCATGATATTTTTAAATCTTCATATTATATGTTATCTTCACTTTATAGTGTACACATTATAAAAATTCTTAAAAACAATGTGATTAGAAAAATCTACGCTTGAATAAGTTCAATATGTTGACTAATAGGAGGTAGAATCTAAAATATTAGCCATGGTTACTTATTTGACAACTTGCCTTTTGGTAAATTAACTTTCTTTCCGATGTCAATCAATAGATTGTTTTTATCTTATTGTCTGTGCTTGTGGGATTGAAGTGGTTAACTTAATTGCCACTTCAGCCTATAAACACGTGGGACAGAAACACAGAACTCAGTCTATGAGTAAGCACCTGTGAGGTGCGAAACATGTCAGACTTCCTGCTCTATTGCTGCCATGTCTGTTAATTCTTTTAAATGCATTAATAAATGTGTTTCTTTTAACATCTCATGCTTGGAGTAGTACCTGCCTACCCCTTCTTGTTCCTGTGTTTCTACGGACTGATCTACCGTTTTTGGCTACAGTACTCCAGGGGAAGGTATCAGTACACTAGCCCGGTTCCAGGGCTTTTGGTGTTGCATAGCTTGAACGACTTGGTTGCGGCACTACTTTCTTCCGCTATATGCTTTTGGATCACTACGCCGCTTGATCGGGCGCCACAAGCTGAGACGGCTCCGAAGTATCCACATCACGGTGAGACCAGGACGTGTAATCAACGGATGCTGACAAGTAAGAGTTTAACATTTTTATCTCTGAAGCAGCTACTTTTTGTCTTTGGAAATATAAAATACACCGTGACTAAATTAAAGGATAATAGATACAGAGCTCATAGACCCTAGAGTCTTATTACACAAACCGACACAAAAAACATACCTTATTACCCCTGTATACAAGCGTTTGAGAGAAAAAACATTCAGACATGGCAGGCATTGACATCGAGATTTGTAACATGGCAATAATTGATTTACTAGATGAGAATCCTATGACTGATAATAGTGAAATACATACATGGGACACTGAGTATCAACATGCTGTATTTGATGTTGAAACAAGGCAAAGATACTTTGATAACATTTTTGCAGAAGATCCGGAGTCAGACTTAAAGGAACAGCAAGACTTTAAGAAAACATTTAAAAACTTAGAGCACATGTTAGCAGTGGATTTGAGATTAATGTGGGACATTATCGCTTTTCAAAAATATTTGGATTGTAAGCGCATTCACAGAGGTCTTAGAATTAAGAAATTTCCCTCTTTTGAATTTGAGGATCCTGTAGACTTAGAGGAATAGAACATGGCACTTACTGAGTGTTCAAGCAAACTAATTAACATACTCATTAGAGTTAAAGAGAAAAAGCGTATAAATTTAAAAGACCCTCTGATATTAGCAAAAGAAGAACTCAAGAACCATGAAAAAAATGCAAATTTTAGTGCTTTCAAGAAAAGAATGGATTATGCACTTGAAAAGGTAGATGGTGAACAAGCTAACAGAAAAGGGAATAAATTTATACGTGACAAAGAAGACTATGAGCAAAATCAGGTCTATAACTGGGCAGCCCTACGCCAACAAAATATGCATAGAAGGAAGTGGAATTACAAAAATAAAAATAAAAACAACAATAATAAAAGTGCTGACAAACAAGGCACATCAACCACAGATAAAGAACAACCTAAGTCAATTCTTAAAAATAAAAATAAAAATAAGAATCAAAGAAAACAGAATTTATATCTTACCTGATAAATTCCTTTCTCCTACGGTGTGTCCGGTCCACGGCTTCATCCTTACTTGTGGGAATATTCTCTTCCCTAACAGGAAATAGCAAAGAGGCACACAGCAAAAGCTGTCCATATAGCCCCTCCTCTGGCTCCGCCCCCAGTCATTTGACCGACGGTTAGAAGAAAAAGGAGAAACCATAGGGTGCCGTGGTGACTGTAGTGTATAGAAATACAAAATTTTTAAGCCTGACAAAAAAGCCAGGGTGGGCCGTGGACCAGACACACCGTAGGAGAAAGGAATTAATCAGGTAAGATATAAATTCTGTTTTCTCTTACATTGGTGTGTCCGGTCCACGGCTTCATCCTTACTTGTGGGAACCAATACCAAAGCTTTAGGACACGGATGAAGGGAGGGAACAAGTCAGGCAACCTAAACGGAAGGCACCACGGCTTGCAAAACCTTTCTCCCAAAAACAGCCTCCGAAGAAGCAAAAGTATTGAATTTGTAAAATTTGGTAAAAGTGGGCAGTGAAGACCAAGTCGCTGCCTTACAGATCTGATCAACAAAAGCCTCGTTCTTGAAGGCCCATGTGGAAGCCACAGCCCTAGTAGAGTGAGCTGTAATTTGTTCCGGAGGCTGCCGTCCGGCAGTCTCATAAGCCAATCGGATGATGCTTTTCAGCCAAAAGGAAAGAGAGGTAGCAGTAGCTTTCTGCCCTCTCCTCTTACCAGAATAAACGACAAACAAGGATGAAGTCTGTCTGAAATCCTTAGTTGCCTCTAAATAGAATTTTAAAGCACGGACCACATCTAGGTTGTGTAACAAACGTTCCTTCCTTGAAACTGGATTCGGACACAGGGAAGGAACAACTATTTCCTGGTTAATATTCCTGTTGGAAACTACTTTTGGAAGAAAACCAGGCTTGGTACGTAAAACTACCTTATCTGAATGGAACACCAGATAGGGTGAAGTACACTGCAAAGCAGACAATTCAAAAACTCTTCTAGCAGAAGAAATAGCAACCAAAAACAGAACTTTCCAAGATAGTAACTTAATATCTATGGAATGTAAGGGTTCAAACGGAACCCCTTGAAGAACTGAAAGAACTAAGTTTAGACTCCATGGAGGAGTCATAGGTCTGTAGACAGGCTTGATTCTGACTAACGCCTGTACAAACACCTGTACATCTGGCACGGCTGCCAGTCGTTTGTGCAACAAAACAGACAGAGCAGATATCTGTCCCTTTAAAGAGCTGGCTGACAAACCTTTATCCAAACCCTCTTGGAGAAAAGAAAGTATTCTAGGAATTTTGATTTTATTCCAAGAAAATCCTTTGGAATCGCACCAACGGATATACTTTAGCCATATCTTATGGTAAATTTTCCTAGTCACCGGTTTTCTGGCTTGAACCAGAGTATCTATAACCGAATCTGAAAACCCACGCTTAGATAGAATCAAGCGTTCAATTTCCAAGCAGTCAGTTGCAGAGAGACTAGATTTGGGTGTCTGAATGGACCTTGTACTAGAAGATCCTGCCTCAAAGTCAGCTTCCATGGTGGAACCGATGACATATTCACCAGGTCTGCATACCAAGTCCTGCGTGGCCATGCAGGAGCTATTAGAATCACTGAGGCCTTCTCCTGTTTGATCCTGGCTACAAGCCTGGGAAGGAGAGGGAACGGTGGAAACACATAAGCCAGATTGAACGACCAGGGCGCCACTAATGCATCCACTAGTGCCGCCTTGGGATCCCTGGATCTGGACCCGTAGCGAGGAACCTTGGAGTTCTGACGAGACGCCATCAGATCCATATCTGGAGTGCCCCATAGTTGGGTTAACTGGGCAAAGACCCCCGGGTGAAGTTCCCACTCCCCCGGATGGAAAGTCTGACGACTTAGATAATCTGCCTCCCAGTTGTCTACTCCTGGGATGTGAATTGCAGATAGATGGCAGGAGTGATCCTCCGCCCATTTGATGATCTTGGATACCTCTCTCATCGCTAAGGAACTCTTTGTTCCCCCATGATGATTGATGTACGCTACAGTCGTCATGTTGTCCGACTGAAACCTTATGAACCTGGCCTTCGCTATTTGAGGCCAAGTCAGGAGCGCATTGAATATCGCTCTCAGTTCCAAAATGTTTATCGGGAGAAGAGACTCTTCCCGAGACCATAGACCCTGAGCTTTCAGAGAGTCCCAGACCGCGCCCCAGCCCAAAAGGCTGGCGTCGGTCATGACAATGACCCACTCCGGTCTGCGGAAACTCATTCCCTGAGACAGGTGATCCTGAGTCAACCACCAGAGGAGTGAATCCCTGGTTACCTGGTCTACTTGAATTTGGGGAGACAAGTCTGCATAATCCCCATTCCACTGTTTGAGCATGAACAGCTGCAATGGTCTTAAATGAATTTGAGCAAAAGGAACCACGTCCATTGCTGCAACCATTAGACCTATTACTTCCATGCACTGAGCTATGGAAGGCTGAGGAATAGAATGAAGAACTCGACAAGCGTTTAGAAGCTTTAACCTCCTGACCTCTGTCAGGAAAATCTTCATTTCCACAGAATCTATTATTGTTCCCAGAAAAGGAACCCTTGTGGACGGGGACAGGGAACTTTTTTTCTATGTTCACCTTCCACCCGTGAGATCTGAGAAAGGCCAAAACAATGTCTGTATGAGCCCTTGCTTTGGAAAGAGACAACGCTTGGATTAGAATGTCGTCTAGGTAAGGTGCTACAGCAATGCCCCTCGGCCTTAGGACCGCTAGAAGGGACCCTAGCACCTTTGTGAAAATTCTGGGAGCGGTGGCTAAACCGAATGGAAGAGCCACGAACTGGTAATGTTTGTCCAGAAAGGTGAACCTCAGGAACTGATGATGAATTTTGTGGATAGGGATATGCAGATACGCATCCTTTAAGTCCACGGTAGTCAAATATTGACCCTCCTGGATTGTTGGTAAAATTGTCCGAATGGTTTCCATTTTGAAAGATGGAACTCTGAGGAATTTGTTTAGAATCTTTAAATCCAGAATTGGCCTGAAAGTTCCCTCTTTTTTGGGAACTACAAATAGGTTTGAGTAAAAACCTAGACCTTGTTCCACTGTTGGAACTGGGTTTATCACTCCCATCTTTAATAGGTCTCCTACGCAATGTAAGAATGCCTGTTTCTTTATCTGGTCTGAAGATAAGCGAGACATGTGGAACCTTCCCCTTGGCGGAAGTTCCTTGAACTCTAGAAGATACCCCTGGGAGACTATTTCTAGTGCCCAGGGGTCCGGAACATCTCTTGCCCAAGCCTGAGCAAAGAGAGATAATCTGCCCCCTACTAGATCCGGTCCCGGATCGGGGGCTACTCCTTCATGCTGTCTTGGTAGCAGCAGCAGGCTTCTTGGCCTGTTTACCCTTGTTCCAGCCTTGCAAAGGTTTCCATGCAGGTTTGGGCTGGGCAGCGTTAACCTCTTGTCTAGAGGCTGCAGAGTTAGAAGCCGGTCCGTTCCTGAAATTGCGAAAGGAACGAAAATTAGACTTGTTCTTAGCCTTGAAAGGCCTATCCTGTGGGAGGGCATGGCCCTTTCCCCCAGTGATGTCAGAAATAATCTCCTTTAATTCTGGCCCGAAAAGGGTCTTAAATTTGAAAGGAATATTAAGTAATTTAGTCTTGGACGACACATCTGCCGACCAGGATTTTAGCCAAAGCGCCCTGCGCGCCACTACAGCAAAACCTGAGTTTTTCGCCGCTAATTTCGCCATTTGAAAAGCGGCATCCAATATAAAGGAATTAGCCAACTTTAGTGCGTGAATTCTATCCATGACTTCATCATACAGGGAGTGCAGAATTATTAGGCAAATGAGTATTTTGACCATATCATCCTCTTTATGCATGTTGTCTTACTCCAAGCTGTATAGGCTCGAAAACCTACTACCAATTAAGCATATTAGGTGATGTGCATCTCTGTAATGAGAAGGGGTGTGGTCTAATGACATCAACACCCTATATCAGGTGTGCATAATTATTAGGCAACTTCCTTTCCTTTGGCAAAATGGGTCAAAAGAAGGACTTGACAGGCTCAGAAAAGTCAAAAATAGTGAGATATCTTGCAGAGGGATGCAGCACTCTTAAAATTGCAAAGCTTCTGAAGCGTGATCATCGAACAATCAAGCGTTTCATTCAAAATAGTCAACAGGGTCACAAGAAGCGTGTGGAAAAACCAAGGAGCAAAATAACTGCCCATGAACTGAGAAAAGTCAAGCGTGCAGCTGCCAAGATGCCACTTGCCACCAGTTTGGCCATATTTCAGAGCTGCAACATCACTGGAGTGCCCAAAAGCACAAGGTGTGCAATACTCAGAGACATGGCCAAGGTAAGAAAGGCTGAAAGACGACCACCACTGAACAAGACACACAAGCTGAAACGTCAAGACTGGGCCAAGAAATATCTCAAGACTGATTTTTCTAAGGTTTTATGGACTGATGAAATGAGAGTGAGTCTTGATGGGCCAGATGGATGGGCCCGTGGCTGGATTGGTAAAGGGCAGAGAGCTCCAGTCCAACTCAGACACCAGCAAGGTGGAGGTGGAGTACTGGTTTGGGCTGGTATCATCAAAGATGAGCTTGTGGGGCCTTTTCGGATTGAGGATGGAGTCAAGCTCAACTCCCAGTCCTACTGCCAGTTTCTGGAAGACACCTTCTTCAAGCAGTGGTACAGGAAGAAGTCTGCATCCTTCAAGAAAAACATGATTTTCATGCAGGACAATGCTCCATCACACGCGTCCAAGTACTCCACAGCGTGGCTGGCAAGAAAGGGTATAAAAGAAGAAAATCTAATGACATGGCCTCCTTGTTCACCTGATCTGAACCCCATTGAGAACCTGTGGTCCATCATCAAATGTGAGATTTACAAGGAGGGAAAACAGTACACCTCTCTGAACAGTGTCTGGGAGGCTGTGGTTGCTGCTGCACGCAATGTTGATGGTGAACAGATCAAAACACTGACAGAATCCATGGATGGCAGGCTTTTGAGTGTCCTTGCAAAGAAAGGTGGCTATATTGGTCACTGATTTGTTTTTGTTTTGTTTTTGAATGTCAGAAATGTATATTTGTGAATGTTGAGATGTTATATTGGTTTCACTGGTAAAAATAAATAATTGAAATGGGTATATATTTGTTTTTTGTTAAGTTGCCTAATAATTATGTACAGTAATAGTCACCTGCACACACAGATATCCCCCTAAAATAGCTATAACTAAAAACAAACTAAAAACTACTTCCAAAACTATTCAGCTTTGATATTAATTAGTTTTTTGGGTTCATTGAGAACATGGTTGTTGTTCAATAATAAAATTAATCCTCAAAAATACAACTTGCCTAATAATTCTGCACTCCCTGTATGAAGTCTCCTTCTGGAGCAAGCTTTCTAATTCCTCGAACCAAAAAGACGCCGCTGAGGTGACAGGAATAGTGCACGAAATTGGTTGAAGAAGGAAACCTTGCTGAACAAAAATCTTTTTAAGCAATCCTTCCAATTTTTTATCCATAGGATCTTTGAAAGCGCAACTGTCCTCTATAGGAATAGTTGTGCGCTTTGCTAACGTTGAAACTGCCCCCCCTACCTTAGGGACCGTCTGCCAAGTGTCCCTTCTGGGGTCTACAATGGGGAACATTTTCTTAAATATAGGAGGAGGGACAAAAGGTATACCCGGCTTCTCCCACTCCTTATTCACTATGTCCGCTACCCTCTTGGGTTTTGGAAAGGCATCATCGTGCACTGGGATCTTTAAAAATTTGTCCAATTTGCACAACTTCTCTGGAATTACCAAAGAATCACAATCATCAAGAGTAGCTAGTACCTCCTTAAGCAGGGCGCGGAGATGTTCTAGCTTAAATTTAAATGCTACGATATCAGGTTCTGCCTGCTGAGAAATTTTACCTGAGTCAGAAATTTCTCCCTCAGACAGCCCCTCCCTCACTGCCAACTCCGATTGATGTGAGGATAAAACAGATAGGGTATCGTCAGCGTCTACTTGTTCATCCTTTTCTGTATTTAAAACTGAACAATCACGCTTTCTCTGAAATGCTGGCAGTTTGGATAAAAGATTTGCTATAGAATTATCCACTACTGCTGTTAATTGCTGCATAGTAACAAGCATTGGCACGCTAGATGTACTAGGTATCGCCCACAACAGTGTCAACCAGTATAGAGCCCAAAATGTAAGCCTGTAATCTGTTACTCAGTCTAAGAAAATGGCTTACCGGTCCCCTGAGGGAAAAAACTGACAGTCTTCTAGCATTACCATGTGTTGTTAGAAAAGAGACTGGTCATACCTGAAGCAGATGAGTCTGTAAACTGTTACCCCCAACTGAAGTTCTCTGGTTTCAACAGTCCTGCGTGGTAACAGCAATGGATTCTAGTTACTTGTGCTAAAATCATACTCCTCTTTAACAGAAATCTTCATCACTTTCTGTTGTAGAGTAAATAGTACAAACCGGCACTATTTTAAAATAACAAACTCTTGATAGAAGAAATATAAACTACAACTAAACACCACAAACTCTTTACCATCCCCGTGGAGATGCTACTTGTTCAGAGCGGCAAAGAGAATGACTGGGGGGCGGAGCCAGAGGAGGGGCTATATGGACAGCTTTTGCTGTGTGCCTCTTTGCCATTTCCTGTTAGGGAAGAGAATATTCCCACAAGTAAGGATGAAGCCGTGGACCGGACACACCAATGTAGGAGAAAGGTGGTGTTCAGCACAGATGAAGGTGACTACACGGACTCTGACATAAGTGCCAGAAGCATAGGTGCCTCAGCCTGTTCCTCCTCTATGTCCTCCTTGAACTCCCTTTCTCCCTCCCCTTCTCTTTCTTCTTCTTCTTTTTTACAGGAATCATCAACAGAAGAAGTGGAGGAGGCCTCTATAGTGGACAAACCGAAGACCAGAAGAAATCCTCAAAGAAACAAAGGCGAAGAAGAAGATGGAAAAATAAAAGGAGAAGGAAAGAACAAGGAAAAGAAAAAGAGGGAACTTTAAATCTAGGAAATATGGATACATCAGTAGATCTATCTAGATATCAAATTGACCAAGGCCTCAGTATAATAAATCTATCTGATCATGAACTAAATGCTCATGAGAAAAATGTGCTTTCTAAGGGATTGGGATTTGCACCCACAAGTAGCTTCTCTAGCTTCTCCACTCTCCTGGATGTCAACAAATTTGTCCGTAAGTTAAAATTGAAAAGATATTTTGGAATGAATAAGTTCCAGGACAGTGTTGGCTTCAGGGGAGTGGAGAACAAAAAGAGATATTATAAAAAAGTACATGTGAATTTTGAAGAGGCCTGTACTCTTAATACGCTAGTTGATATGTATAATGATGAAAATTTAAAATATCAAAAAGTGTCTTTCCCTAGTCCACATCATTACTCTGACTTTTACCCCACTAATTTTAGGGGGCCTTGTATTAATGCTTTTAAAAAAGCTGTGCAAAAAGACGTTCTGGCATTGGAAAATAAAACACACTGTGCTGCCCCCCATAATCTGACTTTTAATGAGCGTAAAGCACTTAAATCTTTGCAAAACAATCATGACATAGTAATACGTAATTCGGATAAGGGGGGCAGCATAGTTATTATGAATAAAGAAGCATACTTTGATGAGGCTTATAGACAGTTGTCTAATGAAAAAACATACAAGAAATTGACCAATAATCCAACCAATTTATTTAGAAAGGAACTTGTCAAATTGATAGATAGGATGCGGGGTGTCCTCCGGGTAGGCCAATTGTGGCAGGCATTGGCTCTTTGTTTGAGCCTTTAGCCGCATGGCTTGATTCCATCTTACAGCCTATTGCTGTGTCACAGTTGAGCTACCTGCAGGACACCTCGCATCTTTTGCTCACCTTGGATGAAGTTAACTGGCATATTAATTACTCTTGGGGAGTTATAGACATAACTTCCCTTTACACATCGATTCCACAAAATCTAAGCATTATGGCTGTCAAATATTTTCTGAAAAGAGAATCTTACTATACTCTGTCTCAAATTGATTACATCTGTGAGGTATTACAATTTTTATTGTCCCACAATTATTTTTTATTTAATAATGAATATTTTTTGCAAATATGTGGTACGGCGATGGGGGCAAAATTTGCCCCCTCGTTTGCCAACATTTTTGTGGCCTATTGGCAACAAATATATCTTTATTCTTCAAATAATCCATGGAACCAGCACATTGCACATTATGTGCGCTTTATAGATGATTTGTTATTTATCTTTAAGATACCTATGGATGATGATATATTTTCTAGTTTTTTGAAATATTGTGACAGCAATGATTTAAATCTAAAATTTACTGGGACACATAGCCAAGAAATGGTTAATTATTTAGATCTTACTATACAAATTATAGACAATACCATAGTGACCAGTACATATAGAAAGCAAACAGCAGGAAACACCATATTGCACGCAAACTCCCAACATCCAAATCATTTAGTTCGGTCTATACCTAAATCACAGTTTTTAAGACTGAGACGCAACACCAAAATAGACAGTATATATGAAAAACAGTCCATAGAGCTCAGAGACAGACTTCAAGTAAGAGGATATAACCATAAACAGTTAGAAGATGTGAGAACATTGGTTCAAAAAGATAGAAACACAGATAAAAAACAGGATGCATACCTTAAAGAATCTATTCATGACTCTGATTCTAATTTTAATGATGCTATTGTTTTTTCTACACCATATAGTCAACAATATGAAGAAATAGTTAAAATTTAAAAAAAACATCTTAATTTGTTGCAATCTGATGAAATTCTACAGCCATTCATACAACAGTGTAAATTTGTACCCAGGAAATTTAGGACACTAGCGCAAACATTAACACCCAGTTTAGTGAAAAAACAAAAGTCCACACAAAAATATGCCACATCCTGGTTGAACAAAAAAGGCACTTTTAAATGTGGAGCACGCATGTGTTTGGCATGTTCAAGTGTCTTACAGGATGATCACTTTGGGTGTCAATCTAATGACAAAATATATCCAATAGAGTTTTATGCCAATTGTGGTTCTAAATATGCCATTTATCTATTAACTTGTAATCTTTGTTTTTTTCAATACGTGGGAAAAACCACACGTACTATCAGGACACGTTTCAATGAACATGTCCGGGATGTAAAAAATTATAGTACAGACTCCTCAGTTGCTGAACACTTCAATAATAAACATCTTACAAATATTGCACAACTTTCATTTCAAGTTATTGACCTAGCAAATGTTCCTTTAAGGGGAGGTAACAGGGATAAAATCTTGGAAAAAAAAGAACTTTACTGGATATTAAAATTAAATACACGCTTTCCCTTTGGAATGAACAGGGAATGTGATATAAACTATTTCATTGATGGTTAAGTATAATACCCATGTACCTAAACTCCCTGTTATACTCCAGTTTGGGTACATATGTAGTATACATTTAGTATACATTAATTTGTATAATGTTTTTCCTATGCCAGAATGTCTACAACAACATATGTATGTCATGATATTTTTAAATCTTCATATTATATGTTATCTTCACTTTATAGTGTACACATTATAAAAATTCTTAAAAACAATGTGATTAGAAAAATCTACGCTTGAATAAGTTCAATATGTTGACTAATAGGAGGTAGAATCTAAAATATTAGCCATGGTTACTAATTTGACAACTTGCCTTTTGGTAAATTAACTTTCTTTCCGATGTCAATCAATAGATTGTTTTTATCTTATTATCTGTGCTTGTGGGATTGAAGTGGTTAACTTAATTGCCACTTCAGCCTATAAACACGTGGGATAGAAACACAGACCTCAGTCTATGAGTAAGCACCTGTGAGATGCGAAACATGTCAGACTTCCTGCTCTATTGCTGCCATGTCTGTTAATTCTTTTAAATGCATTAATAAATTTGTTTTTTTAACATCTCACCGCTTCTTGTTCCGGAGATATTTATATGCCTGGGGGGTGGATGACTATTACATGAGCCCCTCTCCTGGGGAGATGCCAGCTATCGGCGATGTGGGAAAAGGAATAGGGGTATGACCCGCAGGTAGTAAATGCCGGCGGGAAAGGAAGGAGAGGGGTCTGATGGAGGTGAGAAATGAGAAATAAGGGTAACTTATGATAAAGTTATGTGGAAGGGGGAATATTAATATGTATGAAATATAGAATATAGGGGGGCTTCCGGATGAGCTCCTCTCCTGGGGAGATGCCAGCTATAGGCGATGTGGGAAAAAGGAGTAGGGGTATGACCCGCAGGCAACAAGTACCGGCGGGAAAGGGAGGAGAGGGGCCCATCAGGGATAGAGAATATGTTCTGACAATAGTAACAACATAGGGAGCATCATTATCTAGGATACGGCAGATAATGTATCCTTCATGTGAAGCTATGGTGTATATAAGATGGAAAATATAAATAGGAATAGCATAACAATTGAAGAGTAATACAAACTTTCTCTGTAAGGCCTTGGCTGGCGTGAGATCAACTAGTCTAAGCTATATATATTAACCATTGCCATAGCACAACAATAATGGGCTAATTAACATTTATGAACAGTGCAGTGCCTAGGCTTCAAAATAATGCTGTTTTAGATAGCTAAAGATATAGGCATCATCTAAGATACTGATGCCATCAAAAAATAATAATATATTATAGTATGCAGAGAAACTGATTGCTAGGTTACTTAAACTAGCTTACTTCTATGTATTTGAAGCCCAAGCATTGCAAATGTTCCTCAGATAAATGTGCAATCATGTAACAACATAACTAAAATCTACTGGAGCTACATAAACACATAATCATGATAAGCAGGGTAAAACTGCATAGTAATAGTTACAGTGATAAAAGGGAGTACCATAGTATATGCCCAAATAAATGGTGTGAATAAGTTGTAGCAGTTAAAGATTTGCCTAAAGCTATACAAAAATTGTGCCAGTATTGTACTAATATAAACATATATGAGTATGTATTTAGCATATAGTATACACTCTAAGTAAGCATAGGGTATAGGAATATTTTGTAAATAATGGGTGCATGTTTCATCTCCTAATGCTAAGAACAATACAAATATCTTAACCCGACTAGCTAGGAACAATAAATCTAAATTAGGGAAATTATAAATGATTCAAGTTAGTATCTGCCATTGTCACTGCATGGCATCAGACAAAATAGGGTCAGGGGTGAACATCTTGTCTATAGATATATCCATGTTATATGATGTCAGCCTATTTGCCTGAAGCGTCATGTAAAACAGTGCTTCAACATATATTAGATGTACAAGATGAGTGGTTTAGAGAGTTCTATCACCCAGATACAATATGTAATGGCGAGAGAAACACCTTTGAACCCTTAAAATAAGAGAAAATAAGCTGGCATTCAGATATCAGCACAAATTTAAACTACAGGTAATGGGCATGATCTCAAATATATCTTCGAGTATGTTATAGGAAAAGAGATCAATCTTCAGGAAATAACACGGTACATATAAGGGATATCAAACTAAACTATACCCTTAAATGAGTTAGGATAGTTTATACAAAAACAGGTATATATTCAAACACATATATAACGATACACAAAGGTTAAACAGAACATTATTAGTCAGCCAATGGGACCTATAATGAGACAAAAGTCCTGTGGATCAATTAGGGAAGGATTCCTCCAATCTGGATTGTATGACTAAACAGTTGCATTAAGCAGATGAAAGGCCACTCGTAGATGTGTTGTTTTGTATTGAGCATTTAATAGTGCAAAGTAAAGAAATATATATATATCTTAACAAGAGTCTATGGTGCACTAGAACTTGGAGTAACATGGGCCCTAACAATCGCAAATGAATAGGTAACTGGGGTAAAAGTGAAATAAAAGTAAAAACCCCCAAGGAGCTCAGCACCGCAAAGAAGAGAGAAATCGAAACTATGTCTGTTTAAACAAGTATGAGGTATCTGTGTTCATGCGGGATGAGACCGAGGATCCAATATTATATAGGGCTGTTAATGATAGTGTACTTTATACCATAGTCACACAGAAGGCCGGCCCGGATTTGTATGAAGTTAGCCTATTCCAAATCTAAGTTGGGGTAGAACGGGGTGATTTATTCAGAGTTGGGACAGCATGGGATCAATTGAATGCACCAGTATGTGGGGCAGATTATTATACCCGGGGTGGAACTCCTGAATTGGTAGACTACAACTGCGGAGGGTACACTCTTGATCAGGGTCCAGCAGTTTAGAGAATATGACAGGCAGATACAACCCGGGGTCTTTGTCTGAGAATGAAGCCAGAGATACAACGGAGCGGCCCCACAGCTTTGCAATCGTGGTGGTATCCTCGATAAGGGTGTATGTACTGGGCTTCAGGACTAAAGATGATTCTCGATATTTAGCTCGTTGTCTTATCCAGGAAGTTGCTTCAAGCTGTAGCTCTCCTGCATCAGCCATAGTCTCGATAGCGGTATGTGAGAAAGTCGCTTTCAAACGTAGATAAGGAGGGAGAGAGAGTTGGGGATATTGCCTGGTGGTGTTCTGAGAAAATCTCACTGCTCGCAGAGTAGCGGTAGTAGTGTGGGACCGGCCAGCTGGCGGCTGCACCGGGACTCTATTCGCACTTCCAGGAAGAGCACCAGTTGAACCCTGTCTGAGTTCCCTTTCTTGTGATTGGGTAGAGACATGTAGAATAGATAGTGAGTCTTCTGTCTGGCTTGCAACAGGGGTGTCGAAACAGGGAAGGTAAGAAGCATATCTATAATGGTAGACTTCAGGCTATAAAAATGACCGTCTGCTTTAGTAATGAGACCCTCCAAGAGAGAAGCAAGATGTGTAGAAAGCTCCTCCATACTAAGGGCAATATAAGCAAAGGAGAGATAGGCTTCCAAAACGCCAGAAATCAAAGTTTTAACAGTAAAACTTCAGGAGCTCTGTAATAGTATGTCTTGATGCGTTAGTAGTTGGCTCCGCCCCCACAATATTAATTTTTAATAAAGTTCTTAACTGTGTCTGTACTGTAAATCTTTCCCATTCCAATGTGAAAAAGTAACACTAAAACAAAATACAATAGAAAAAAAGAAAATAATATAAAACCAAAGTGTATGTACAAACAAGGATATATTCCAAGAGTCCACAAATTATATTGAGGAAATAGGATTCATGAATGTGTCTTTCAGAAGAGAGAACTAGACCACTGTACTACAGGATAATCTAATTGAAAATGTATCTATTAGAAATATATAATAAAAAGTGATGTAGTTCAACTTCTTTATTTAACCCTTGTGGAATAAAGGTATTTAAAATCCGCCTCATCTCAGATCTTCCTAAAAGATTAGTTACATAACCCCAACGCCAATGTACTTCTAATTTATTAATGCCATTACCATGTTCTTTACATAGGGGAATATGTTCTACATATTTTTTAATAACTCCTAGATATTTATCTATCTATCTATCTATCTATCTATCTATCTATCTATCTATCTATATATATATATATATATATATATATATATATATACAGTCCAGATAGGTAAAGCACTCACAGTAACACAGCTTCAGTCCAGCCTGCCCGGGGTGCTTTAAAATTGTATCATATGTATGCAAGAGTAAAAAGCACTCACCGGGTCTTTACAGTAACAATCAAGTTTAATATGTGACGTTTCCGGGTTGCCCCCGTCTTCAGACTGAAGACTGTGTATTTCCATAGCTCTCTCTTGCTTTTATAAGCTATGGAAATACACAGTATACTCCTGAATATACATAGTAATATGAACAGTATTCTTGTATGAGTACAGTAATTCGATGTATATACTCTGTACCTGTGTTTTATATATATTTTTATATTTTCTCTTATAAGACTATAGGTTTGATATGCTAGGTGTAATTTCAGCTAAGGGTTAGTCCCCTAACATTGTTGTAAAACTATACAGGCATTGGTGTTTTTGTTGACCAATTATCTACAAGGTTTGCTTTTAAATAGGCACCACAGGTATACTGAATTAGCTATGATTAGGGCATTCTAACCGAAACATGTTAGCCTTCAGTTTGCCTGTGATGCCTTACTAACATGTATCTTGGACACTCCTGGAAAATTTTAACTTTGTGAAGAATAAAGTATTTGCTTTTAACTTGCCCTTGGATTGCTTCTTGTTTTCCTAACTATATATATATTTAACAAACTAACACCAAGATTACGAGTTTTGCGGTAACAGGAGTGCGTTGCTAACGCTTAGTTTCAGGTCACCGCTCACCTAAAGTAATGCTGGTATTACAGGTTTTTTTAAACGCGGCGTTAGCCGCAAAAAAGTGAGCGTAGAGCAGAATTTAGCTCCACATCTCACCTCAATACCAGCGCTGCTTACGGTAGCGGTGAGCTGGCTAAACGTGCTCGTGCATGATTTCCCCATAGGAAAAAACTAACACCTGCAATAAAGCAGCGTTCAGCTTCTAACGCAGCCCCATTGATTCCTATGGGGAAATTTTTTTTTATGTCTACACCTAACACCCTAACATGAACCCCGAGTCTAAATACCCCTAATCTTACACTTATTAACCCCTAATCTGCCGCCCCTGACATCGCCGACACCTGCATTATATTATTAACCCCTAATCTGCCGCTCAGGACACCGCCGCCACCTACATTATACTTATGAACCACTAATCTGCTGCCCCCAACATCGCCGACACCTACATTATATTTATTAACCCCTAATCTGCCGCACCCAATGTCGATGCAAACTAACTACATTTATTAACCCCTTATCTGCCGCCCCCAACGTCGCCGACACTATAATAAAGTTATTAACCCCTAAATCTAAGTCTAACCCTAAGTCTAACCCCCCCAAACGTAAATATAATTTAAATAAAACGAAATAAAATTACTACAATTAAATAAATGATTCCTATTTAAAACTAAATACTTACCTATAAAATAAACCATAAGATAGCTACGATATAACTAATAGTTACATTGTAGCTAGCTTAGGATTTATTTTTATTTTACAGGCAACTTTGCATTTATTTTAACTAGGTACAATAGTTATTAAATAGTTATTAAATATTTAATAACTACCTAGTTAAAATAAAGGCAAAGTTACCTGTAAAATAAACCCTAACCTAAGTTACAATTACACCTAACACTACCCTATCATTAAATTAATTACCTAAATTAAAATAAATTAACTACAATTAACTACAATTAAATAAAATAAAATAAAGTACGAAAAAAAAACCACTAAATTACAGAAAAAAATAAAATAATTACAAGAATTTTAATCTAATTACACCTAATCTAATCCCCCTAATAAAATAAAAAATCCCCCCAAAATAATAAAAATCCCTATCCTACACTAAATTACAAATAGCCCTTAAAAGGGCTTTTTGCGGGGCATTGCCCCAAAGTAATCAGCTCTATTACCTGTAAAAAAAATACAATACCCTCCCAACATTAAAACCCACCACCCACTCACCCAACCCTACTCTAAAACCCATCCAATCCCCCCTTAATAAAACCTAACACTACCCCCTTGAAGATCACCCTACCTTGAGACGTCTTCACCCAGTCGGGCACAAGTGGTCCTCCAGAGGGGCAGAAGTCTTCATCCGATCCGGGCAGAAGAGGACCTCCAGAGGGGCAGAAGTCTTCATCCAGGAGGCATCTTCTATCTTCATCCATCCGGAGCGGAGCGGGTCCATCTTGAAGCCAGCCAACATGGAGCATCCATCCAGACCGACGACTACACGACGAATGATGGTTCCTTTAAATGACGTCATCCAAGATGGCGTCCCTTGAATTCCGATTGGCTGATAGGATTCTATCAGCCAATCGGAATTAAGGTAGGAAAAATCCTATTGGATGATCCAATCAACCAATAGGATTGAGCTTGCATTCTATTGGCTGATTGCATCAGCCAATAGGATTTTTCCTACCTTAATTCTGATTGGCTGATAGAATCCTATCAGCCAATTGGAATTCAAGGGACGCCATCTTGGATGACATCATTTAAAGGAACCGTCATTCGTCGTGTAGTCATCAGTCTGGATGGATGCTCCGCGTCGACTGGCTTCAAGATGGACCCGCTCTGCTCCGGATGGATGAAGATAGAAGATGCCGCCTGGATGAAGACTTCTGCCCCTCTGGAGGTCCTCTTCTGCCTGGATCGGATGAAGACTTCTGCCCCTCTGGAGGACCACTTGTGCCCGGCTGGGTGAAGACGTCTCAAGGTAGGGAGATAGATCTTCAAGGGGGTAGTGTTAGGTTTTATTAAGGGGGGATTGGGTGGGTTTTAGAGTAGGGTTGGGTGTGTGGGTGGTGGGTTTTAATGTTGGGGGGTATTGTATTTTTTTTTTACTGTTAAAAGAGCTGATTACTTTTAAGGGCGATTTGTAATTTAGTATAGGGTAGGGATTTTTTTTATTTTGGGGGGCTTTTTTATTTTATTAGGGGGATTAGATTAGGTGTAATTAGTTTAAAATTCTTGTAATTATTTTATTTTTTTCTGTCTTTTTTTTCTCGTACTTTATTTTATTTAATTGTAGTTAATTGTAGGTAATTTGGGTAATTATTTTAATGATAGTGTAGTGTTATGTTTAATTGTAATTTAGGTTAGGATTTATTTTACAGGTACTTTTGTATTTATTTTAGCTAGGTAGTTATTAAATAGTTAATAACTATTTAATAACTATTGTACCTAGTTAAAATAAAGACAAAGTTGCCTGTAAAATAAAAATAAATCCTAAAATAGCTACAATTTAACTATTAGTTATATTGTAGCTATCTTAGGGTTTATTTTATAGGTAAGTATTCAGTTTTAAATAGGAATAGTTTATTTAATTGAAGCAATTTTATTTCGTTTTATTTAAATTATATTTAAGTTAGGGGGGTTAGACTTAGTATTAGACTTAGGTTTAGGGGTTAATACATTTAATATAGTAGCGGCGACGTTGGGGACGGCAGATTAGGGGTTAATAAATGTAGGTAGGTGTCGGCGATGTTAGGGACAGCAGATTAGCGGTTAATAAAATTTAACTAGTGTTTGCAATGCGTGAGTGCGGCGATTTAGGGGTTAATATATTAATTAAAGTGGCAGCGATGTCCGGTCGGCAGATTAGGGGTTAAAACTTTATTTAAGTGTTTGCGATGTGGGGGGGGGGGGCTCGGTTTAGGGGTTAATAGGTAGTTTATGGGTGTTAGTGTACTTTTTAGCACTTTAGTGAAGAGTTTTATGTTACGGCGTTAGCCCATAAAACTCTTAACTACTGACTTTTAAATGCGGTATCAGTCTTGAAAGGAGAGGGTCTACCGCTAACTTCTTCCAAGACTCGTAATACCAGCGTTAGGCAAATCCCATTAATAAGATAGGATACGTAATTGACGTAAGGGATTTAAGTATTTTTAGTGACGTTTCGGGACAAAGTATCGCCTTCCTTAGATGTCTGAGGAAGGGGATACTTTGTCCCCGAAGTGTCACGACTTTTCACAGTAAAAGTTTGGAAAAAGACCAGAGAGTGCAAGCTTTGTTTGTT
The DNA here is from genome assembly GCF_027579735.1 of Bombina bombina. Classification (NCBI taxonomy): domain Eukaryota; kingdom Metazoa; phylum Chordata; class Amphibia; order Anura; family Bombinatoridae; genus Bombina; species Bombina bombina. The sequence goes on from NC_069503.1 coordinate 326,023,750, forward strand.
AAACATATCTACACTGGCACCCTGGCAGTTGCTGGACTAAGTGAGAGTGCTCTCCTTTGCAAAATATATATATATATATATATAAACAAACGTCAGGTAAAGTGCACTCACTGTTACAGTGACATCTGCCAGGGTGCTGCGTGAGAATATGTAGTAGTAACAATCAACCCCATAAGCGGAAGACAAACGCTTCACTCTCTGGTCTTTGCAAAAGATAAAAGTCTTTAATCCATCCTCATAGACTATCAATAAGACAACATCCCAAACATTTTGATACCTACTGGTATCTTTTTCAATGGGCAAATACATTTCCTGTGTCCCAAAAAGCTCCTAACTAGCCCACACACCGCTCACCTATTTATATCCCTAAGTGCTAATGTGACTTCCGGTATACCGGGACACCGCCCACACATGCACGTCACGATACCCGTATTGAAGTAGGAACCATCTAAAGTCAACCGCATGGCTAATTATCATAGCCCCGCCTGCATAATGACGAGTGAAACGTCACTTAGGCTTCTCATCGGAGACATTGCGCATGCTGTGTTGTTGTGTAACGGATCAACACCGGAAACCCCTATTGAAATACTAAAAACTAAAACCGGATCACATCGTAATCCTTATATTACAGACTTTTATTAGTAAAAAGTGTTAGACAACACTACAGGGAACCCTTGATAACACTAATACTATGCTGGGACTAATATAACAATTACATTTACTGAAGCCCAGTTACCAACTTTAAATCTAATGTTCGACCACATAAGGGTAACCAGTGGAGCAGATGACAGATAATAAAATAAAACAAGAAAGCAGAAAAAACAATATTAATCAAAAGGTATTAATGAAAAAAATAAAAAAATAATAAAAGAAAAGAAAAAAAATTAAAAAAAAGAAAAGAATAAAAAAATAAAGCTACATGCCAAAAAATAATAAACAATAAAAAAAAAAACAAGCACAAAATAAATGAATATAAAAATAAATAAAAAATTGATGATAGAAACAATATGTATACTAAGATCCAGAAAACTAGAAAAGTAGATGCCCTGATATTATACTTCAAAGTATATTGGAGTATGGTAGAGAACACTAAAGTTGGCAACAATACACTGTTTAACGATACATCTCCAATTTTAAGGATAATAGTTCCGTATAGTATGAATGTCAGTTTAGAGCAAGTCAATTTACTAGTCCAGAAACAACCTAGATCGAACAATCATAGAAGCCTCTTCATAGGAAAACGTTGTAATCTAGCTGCACATTCAATCCTTTTGGAGTCACGGTGTCCAGTCGGTAGATCCAAGATGTTTCCACTTGGAGAAGTTTGGTATTTCTGTCACCCCCTCTCCGCAAGGGGGGCACATGATCAATTAGCATTGTCCTCAGGCTTGCAGGTGTATGTCCTGCCTGGAGGAAGTGCAGAGCAACCGGTTGGTCCATTGTCTTTTTGTCTATTGCTGTCCTGATGGCATGACGATGGTTCGCCATCCTTTCACGGAAAGTGGTGGAAGTTTTTCCCACATAAACAAAGGAACATGGGCACATCAGTATGTAAATCATGTAAGTGCTCATACAGGATAACCTGTGTAGAATTTTGTATTTTCTCACTGTATGGGGGTGATAGAAATACATCTCTCCACATCTATAGCATCCTAATTTTCTCTTGGCATCCATCCACGTGCCTTTTTCATAGCATTTTATCGGATCATTGTGGACCAAGATATCCTTTAAATTAGATGCCCTTTTGTAGACCATCCGTGGAGCTGTCGTGCATAGGAAGGGAAGTGTCTTGTCGGTTTTTACAATATCCCAATTCTTTTTTACAGATTCCGCTAGAGCTTTAGATATAGGGTTAAAAGTTGTAACAAAATTGATGTTACTTGAAGTATTTTCATCATCCTTTGTCATATCCCGTGGCTGCAACAGTGTCATTTGATCATATTGTGCTAGCTTGGTATGTGCCTGTTCGATATCTTTCATTTTATATCCACATTGTTTCAGCTTAGCCTTCATTTCTTCCTCTTGGGCATTCCTGGTCTCCATCAGTGTATTGTTGCGTGCCACTCGCATGAGCTGAGAGGAAACAACCCCCCTCTTTTGATGTTCTGGGTGATAGCTAGTAAACAACAGTAGGGAGTTCTTGTCAGTGGGTTTGGAATACAGTGATGTAGAGAATTTGCATCCCTCATTATCTGAATAAATTGTAATATTCAGGTCCAGGAAGGGAATAGTAACATTGCTGTATGCAAATTTGAAGTGGATAGTAGACTCAATGTTGTTAAGGGTATTAACCCAATGCTTTAATGATTCTTCTGACCCTCGCCATACTAAGAATACATCATCTATGTATCTCACATATAGTTTAATGTGATTAACCGTCAAAATATTCATAATTTTGGTCTCATACCAGGACATGTAAAGATTGGCATATGCGGGAGCCATATTAGAACCCATAGCAGTCCCCAACAATTGTAAAAAGAAATCTCTCTCAAATTTGAAAAAATTATTTTCCAAACAGAAAGTGAGTAGTTCAAGCATGAACTCAATAGGTGGTCCCGCATATGCCAATGATTCACTCAGCATAGACCTGACAGCCTGTACACCGCCATTATGAGGTATGACAGTGTACAGGCTGTTTACATCCATGGTGACCAGCAAATCACCAGGTTCCAAGCATTTTAAACCCAATTATTTTCTAATGAGTGATGGAGAATCTAATATAAAGGAATAGGATTCCTTTACAACCGGTTGGAGTTGGTGATCAATGAAAATGGCTACATTAGAACATACAGAGTCCCGGGCCGATACAATAGGTCTGCCGGGAGGCTTAATCAAAGTTTTATGCACTTTAAGCAAAAGATATAAAACCGGAATTACCGGAAAAGAAGTGGTCACAAAATCAAGTTCACGCTCACTGATCATCCCTGCTTCATGACCACACTTTAAAATGTAGTCAAGTTCTTTTTTGAAGGAATTCATTGGGTTACCTCTGAGTTTGCAGTAAACCTTGTTGTCAGAAAGCTGCCTGTAAGCCTCATCCCTGTAGTCAGAGTAATTTTGGATCACCATTGAGCCTCCCTTGTCCGCTGCATGTATAATAATTGAGTGATCATTCTTTAAACTTAGTAGTGCCTCTTTTTCACCTTTGTAAAAATTAGGGTAAATATTTTCTAGCTTGTTCACATGTGTCACTAATCATATGGGAAAAACTGCGAATAGAAGGGTTAAGGTTAACCGGATCAAAGTTACTCTGAGATTTAAACCTGGTGAATATGGTTTGTTCCTTGTCCTTAAAAAAATCCTTGATTTTTAATTGTCTTTGTAGTTTATAAATGTCTACATTCATTTGAAATGTATCTAATCTAGGTGTCAGGACAAAGGACAGACCCTTATTCAACAGGCTTTTTTCATCAGTACTGAAGGGCAGCTCACATAGGTTATAAATAATGTCTACTACTTTTTGGTTGTTTTTTTCTTTATATCCTCCCCTCCTGTTGTCTTTGTCGTTTCATTTCCCCGGAAGGGTTTTTTTTTTGGAAGATCTTGTGGTTATCCCACCTAAAGGGTGTCCACTGTTGTCAGTAGTGCTAGCTTCCTCGACATCTCCCTCTGATGAGTCACCGCCACTACTGTCCACTGTGTCAGAAATATTTTTTTGTTAAAACGTCTCCTGCATCTAAATTGAGATCTATTGTCCTCTCTGCCATAGAGCCATCTATAGACTCTTTTCTCCCTGTAATCTGTTTCCACAGTGGTTAATTTGTTGTTTTTAAAGGATAATAGATCATTCCTATATTTGTTCACCTGTCCCTGTAATTTTTTTATTCAGTCCTCACCTGTATCATCAGTCAGAGTTTGGTAGCTCACCTGTTTAACCTCATTAATCTCAATTCTAATTAGGTGCAACAGCCTGTTGGATTCTTCAATTACCAGCAAAATAAGATCATATGAACATTTGTTCAGGATTGAACCCCATTTTTTACAAAATTCTGGGTTCGACCTACCAATAGTAGGGATATTTTTTATGCGAAAACCCCGTGGTATGTTCTTATTGCGATGGTAATTGGATAGATACACTGTGTGTAAATGATGGTCTATCTCCCTTTTCTGTAAGTTTAAGAATTTATGATACACATCAAGAGGTGTTTCTCCCCTCATGCAAGTCAGAAGTTGCTAGAATATGTTCCGCATCAGCTTCAGTAAAAACATAAGATTCTCTATTTACACTGTCATCTCCAGTATTAGACATATTAGTTTGGGTGGATCCCAGAGCCTCCATATTGTAACGTCACTGGTTACAGCTTCATATGTAGTGAGAGTCTTAGTCAAGTCCCAAATATAGTATAGGAATGTATCAGGGTAAGTTCCCTTTAAAAGCAAATTTATAAAAACAAAAGCAGCAAATATCAATTTGTAGTATAGCTGCAATGATTAACCGCACTTCATAGAGACAAAGAACAGGCAGTAGTATATGTTAGGTTATAGGAGTAACCAAATCACAATATGACACTGATCAAAATTCATGTAGTAAAATGTGCAGGGTGCAACTTCAAAAATCATAAACAAAAGTCAGGTTAAGTGCACTCACTGTTACAGAGACATGTGCCGGGGTGCTGCGTGAGAATATGTAGTAGTAACCCCATAAGCGGAAGAAAAACGCTTCACTCCACGGTCTTTGCAAAAGATAAAAGGCTTTAATCCATCCTCATAGATAATCAATAAGACAACATGCCAAACGTTTCGATACCTACTGGTATCTTTTTCAATGGGTAAATAAATTTCCTATGTCCCAAAAAGCTCCTAACTAGCCCACACACCGCTCACCTATTTATATCCCTAAGTGCTAATGTGACTAACGGTATACCGGGACACCGCCCACACATGCACTTCACGATGCCCGTATTGAAGTAGGAACCATCTAAAGTCAACCGCATGGCTAATTATCATAGCCCCGCCTGCGTAATGACGAGTGAAACGTCACTTAGGCTGCTCATCGGAGACATCGCCCATGCTGTGTTGTTGTGTCACGGATCAACACCGGAAAGCCCTATTGAAATACTAAAAACTAAAACTGGATCACATTGTAATCCTTATATTACAGACTTTTATTAGTAAAAAGTGTTAGACAACACTACAGGGAACCCTTGATAACACTAATACTATGTTGGGACTAATATAAAATAAATTCAAATACTATACAGATATGCTAGATGTTAACAACAAAATGTACAGAATGACTAGAATAGAGCACAATACTCCCCTCTTAGATGACCGCAGCCTTCTAACAGTCTCTCCCAAAGGACTGTGAGTAGAGTAATGGAAATTGTATATAGAGGCGCTGGTCTTAGGTCCTTCTGTGTGTTGTAGTGCAGACAATGGAAATTACACTGCAGGTGATTGTATCTCACAAATTATACAAAGTGCAATATACTCACTCCAGCTCCTCAAATGTAGTTTGTAACTTGAAAATACTTCCAAAAAGGCAGCAGAAAATACTTGTAACAAACAAATATTCAGAGCTAAGAGAAGAGCTTTTTAATATGTTTTAATAAATATTTGTTTGTTACAACAAGTATTTTCTGCTGCCTTTTTGGAAGTATTTTCAAGTTACAAACTACATTTGAGGAGCCGGATTCCGAAAATATTCGGAGTGAGTATATTGCACTTTGTATAATTTGTGAGATACAATCACCTGCAGTGTAATTTCCATTGTCTGCAGATACTAAAGCACAATATGGGAAAATCAGGATATAGATCCTTATGAAGAGGCTGAACTCTGAAATTTTCGGAGTAAGTATACTGCACATTATTTTGTTGTTAACTCCTGCGAATCACAAGTCAAGTTTCTTTCTTCAGTGTGCACTACAACACACAGAAGGACCTAAGACCAGCGCCTCTATATACAATTTCCATGGGACTAATATAACAATTACATTTACTGAAGCCCAGTTACCAACTTTAAATCTAATGTTCGACCACATAAGGGTTCCCTGTAGTGTTGTCTAACACTTTTTACTAATAAAAGTCTGTAATATAAGGATTACGATGTGATCCGGTTTTAGTTTTTAGTATTTCAATAGGGTTTTCCGGTGTTGATCCGTAACACAACAACACAGCATGCGTGATGTCTCCCGATGAGCATCCTGAGTGACGTTTCACTCGTCATTACGCAGGTGGGGCTATGATTATTAGCCATGCGGTTGACTTTAGATGGTTCCTACTTCAATACGGGCATTGTGACGTGCATGTGTGGGTGGTGTCCCGGTATACAAGAAGTCACATTAGCACTTAGGGATATAAATAGGTGAGCGGTGTGTGGGCTAGTTAGGAGCTTTTTGGGACACAGGAAATTTATTTACCCACTGAAAAAGATACCAGTAGGTATCGAAACGTTTGGGATGTTGTCTTATTGATTGTCTATAAGGATGGATTAAAGCCTTTTATCTTTTGCAAAGACCAGAGAGTGAAGCGTTTTTCTTCCGCTTATGGGGTTGATTGTTACTACTATATATATATATATATATATATATATATATATATATATATATAGGTATCCAAAACACCGGATCTTGCCCACAAAGGAAAACTGCCTGGGTGCAACTTTGTAAAAAATAATACCCAGAAAAAATGCACTCTCAGGTCTTTCACAAACAAGTTACTTTTATTCCTGTAACGTTTTCGGAGGTCTTGCCTCCTTCATCAGCATAGTTAAAATATAATTAAATCAATACTTAAATAGTGACATACTCACTCAAAAACCACTTCAAACAATTACACTCACTGGCACCAAAACATCGGTGTTGGACCGCATACTGCGTTCCAATAGCACTATGTGCCGGAAGTTGTGCGCCACTGTACTTCCGGTTGTCAAATCTTAGCCCATAATCACTCGGCTTCAAAGGCAAATAACAGTCTAACTATATAAAAAATAATAATGTGATGTGTTATATGTTCTAGGTGCAATTAAATTAAAGGTACTGTGCCAAACAAGTGTATACGTGCAGTGAATACCTAACATAGCGGCCGCTCGTTGTCATAGCAACGCAACAAACAATGTACCCCTGTCTTAATGCAGGGACAAAATACTAAATCTACCGATCTTCAAAAATGTATCACAGAGTGTGTCTGTATCGATATTGTGACCCGCTAGATCATATATACATCTATCATCTGTACATGTAAATAGAGGATAAGTTAATCTTGGGATCTGTTTCTTAGGGAAGCAAGGTAATCCGCTGTAATGTATAAGCCTCACTTGGTTACATTGTGTATCAGACACAAGGCTACCCTACATCTTTTCTCTTTCTTATTTTCAATATCAAGTGTTGGAATTGAATTTTTTAAAAAATGTGATGTACTGCCCTTAATGTGTGTATAACATTTATGTTCAAACCAAATGTTGGTGATTTCCTGTTACCTCGAACTACTTGAATGCATGCCCCTCCCTCAGTTGGGCTATACAAAGGAGACACTCTCAACATGATACCCCCCTTATTTTTAGGTGTTCTGGGGGAGAAAAAATGCCTCATTATTATCCCTTTATTCTAAGGGGGCTATACATTATAAGCATACTCTACTTCCATACTGTTGCTAACAACACTCCCATTCTAGCGCCACTCTGGATACCAATCACACAAAATATATGTGAACATACTACTAAGCAGATCCAAAAGAACATATAAAAACAATTGATATAAGGGTCCTTCTATTCACTGCTATAGTTCCCCTAAGGGAGTGATTCAGCTCTAACAGTCCAAAGTTCGCATATATAGAATACCAGGAACACCTGATTATTTTTTCTCTCTCTTCAAAATTGCTTGCTCTTTAATTTCTTTTATGTATTCTTCAGTAACTGTGGTTTCCATCTCCTCTCTTGGATTAACATGGCCTGTAGATCAAGTGCCATATATGCACTTTATTCCCATGGATAAATAGCGATCCATATGCTATTCCTGCTGTGGTATTTCTTCTTGGTCCTCGTCGGGTAATGTCTTTACCTTCTTTAGGAATATTAGGACTAAGTCCCCACACTGTGGGTTATTGACCAAACTCAAGTGTAGTGTAATGACCTATAGGCTCTGTGTGCTAAAGAACTGGTAACTCCAAGGTACCACTACCTGACTTCCACACAGGTATTAGAAATACCCAAGCCTCCTAAACCTGGTGCTGTATGCCAACATGGTTAGGCGATCCCCTATGTCAGAGCACGCCCACCATATGACCCACAGAGTCATGGTGGTCTAGGTACCGTACCCTGTGATTGTGTCACACCTTGCAGCCACATTACATCAACGCCTTGAAATCTGGAGTGGTGTTGAGCCCACCTGGGTGTATTGTACCCAGTCGGTACATCCACTGAGCCTCCCTCTGTAGGAGTATTTTACCTCTATCACCTCCCCTATCCAGTGGGGGGACATGATCTATGAGTGTGTATCTTATTGATGCCACCGAATGATTTTGTTCTGCACAGTGCCTCACCACTGGTTGGTCCGAATCTCCAGACTTGAGAGCCAACCTAATGGCATGGCGGTGATTGGCCATCCTTTCCCTCAAAGTGCCTGTCGTTTTGCCAACATAGCAACGAGAACACGGGCACACCAATAGGTAAATAACAAACATAGTCGTGCAGGTGATTGAATGTCGTATACCAAATTGCCTGTTGGTATGTGGGTGGTGAAATGTTTTAGTACTTATAAGCCCATTGCAGGTAGTGCACCCTAGGCATCGATAGGATCCTCTGATATTTATGTTTGTCCTGGATTTGTAGCTTGCCTTTGGGTCTGTCCTGACCAACAAGTCTCGCAAATTGGTACCCCTCCTGTAACCAACCATGGGTGTGAGATGTTTACTGAAATGTAGTTTTGGATCAGTGGAAATAATAGGCCAATGTGACCTTAGAGACAGTCCAGCATTTCTGGTACTAGGGGAAAATGTAGTGGCTAGTATCAATTTGTCATGCTCTTCTATGTGAAGAACATTGGACTGTGAAATATTAATATTTTTTATCGGGTGAGTGTATTTAGTTAAACTTGATTGGGTTTTTACGCGAGTAATAGGGTTAGGTTTTTTTCCACTATTTTGTATTCCATCAGAGTCTAAGGGGCAATGTGTTAATGCAGTCATAATATTCAAAGTACAGCATTTCACGCAATTTGGGTTGGGGCTCATGCAAAAACGTTTTTCTTTCTACTTGTAATATGCGTGCTAACCAAAGTGCGGAACAAGCCTCCATCTAGCGAAGTTAACATGCAAGCGGGACCAATAAATTGTGATCAACTCATAATCTATCCCAGATTCAGGTCACACATTTTGCTTATGTAGCAACATGAAAAGTTGAAGAATGGGATGATTCTTATTCAGTGGTTTTGCTTAATGAGGAAAAACATTTAATACAACTATTTACAAAAATAAAGTAGGATGCAGACCCAAACCATGAGCTAAAGCCTTGAAATTTTTACTTAAAATCTTTAGTTATATGTAAATAAACAACTTTGCAATATACTTTCATTATTTATTTGACCATTTTTCCATGTAATTTAGTTCTGAGAATGGGGGATTTTCTGTTTCTCAGAACTTGAAATACACCATGCTGACTTCTCAAGGCTAATGCTGCTGCATATGTGTTTGCTAATTGTCTTTAACTGAAAAAAAACGGCAAAATCTTATACTAACCTTATGACTGTGGTTAACCTTGTGGCTAACCTTGTTTGCAGACTAAAGACCAGATTGGCTCCTCCAAATAAGGCTAAGTGTGGGTGGAGTTTTGCCATTGAAAACCAGTTGCTGTTAAAGGGATGTTAATTTGTTTTAATGTTTAGATCAGAAACACATAGGAAATGTCTTGTAATTACAAGTTGTTTATTGTTCCTTTAATGCACAGGGACACATGGAAAGGAGACACAGGAAGACACAAAAAGCTAAGGAAATGTTTAACAACCCACCCCTTATGTATCATAGAGTAGTAAAAATAAATAATTATATCAACAACCATATACACCCTAATACTAAATCAGGCAGAATCTACTATGGCATTTTTAATATATTTGATAACATTTTCTACTGCTCACTCAGATATTGTTTCGCTCCTACTAAACAATGGGGAAAGGAAGGATGAGATTTTGTGAGACTTGGCAGGCTTGAGCAGTTGATACAGGAGCTGCACAACAGATGAAAAGTTAGATAGTTGTGCTCTTTCACTAAATAATTTGAAGAAAATCACAGACTTTGGTTAGGTTACAAAAAAATGCATTTCTAGAGGTTTTATTTATATTTTATTTATATTTGTTAAGTAAAATGTAGGTACACATTACAATTCAATCTGTATGGGCTTTATTAACACTGATTAGGATTTTTATTACTTGTGTTTATTTGCTGTATTACTTTTCAACTCCTTCTTGTTTCTATTCGTAGACGCTCTATCAGTTATGTCAAATATGTGACATGGTTCATAGATTTTGAAGCTAAACACAATCATATAATCTTTTAAAAACGACAAACTCAGGGACCATGTCAATCTGTTCAGATTGCCCCTAAAGTTGCTTCAGTGTAGATGCAACAATAAAGTGAAGGGTACAGGTGGGAGTCAGAGGCTGCATCTACGCTAAATATCAATATAATCCAATAGATATATACAACATCCACACTTTTGAATTCTCCAATTTGATTGCACTCGAGCGAATGCGTTTACTTTCAAATTAACGGGGGCCTCAATATTCGTATATCTCGTAATTGTGAAATTGAAATATTGACATTTAGGGCCTTTTAAATATATTTTATGTCTTTTAGTTTTACTTAATGATCAGGGATATATATAGCTATTGAATATTAAGGTCACTCAAAATCTGAGGAAGAAAACCATTACAGGCTGCAATATTGTGGTACTTTTCCTTTATGTGGTTCACTGAGGGTTGCATGAACACATCTCTATGTGCAGATGGTGGCTGAAATCAATATCAGAGTTTAAACTTCCAAAAGGTGTTGGAATGTCTGTAAAAAATCAGATGCCCTTTTGGTTGTTTTTTTATAAATACATTCTAATACTCTGATGAATTGACATTTCACTTAATTTGGGGGAAAGTTGACGGGATACTGTGAAAGCTATGGTGAAAAATATCTGCAAGTCTCTGGCAACTATCTCCCTTCCATGGAGAAAACCACCCTTGACTTTCTGACCACAAACCAGCTATTTTTTTTCTTTATATTTCTTCCAGAAAGGAAGATCAAAATATGTGAATCTTGTCCAAACCTATTAATCTTTTTTATAGTATATTATTGAGCAAATCTAAAGCCAAGTCATTTTTTGAACATTATTTTCCTTAAAAATTTGGAATCATTAAAGTCTAAGTGAAGTCATGAAGTTTTCCTGCTATAAAGTAGCTATCATGTGATTGATTAGCTTAGTATTAATTGCATGTATTATAGTGGGTTAAAGAAACATTTCCTGCTGTCTTTGCTTTCAGTAGCTTATTGCATAATGTAGATTCTGTTACTATAGCAAATCCCCATGTGATTCATTCATATGGTAAAATGCTATTACACTTCTTCTAGTAAAATATTTCATGCATTCATAACGTAATTTTTTGTCCATTTACTATAATTAAGTTGGTCAAATGTATTTTTACACAAATGAAGAAAAAATATACCTAAATCACAGGACAAAAACAAGTAAATTGCTTATGAGTCTGTTCAATGATCTTTCATAGGCATTTTATTTTCAGTTTTTCTACTTCTTATCCAATTATCTCTTTTTAAATTCTATTTTCACTGCTCTCCTTCTAAAGTACTTTCTGGACTCTTTTATTCCAGACATTGACAGGAAGTAGTAGTAGGAAAGCAGTACTCCTACAATAATTCATACTTTACGCGTATTGCTATTATTTATTTATTTATTTGTAAAGGGCTAACACAGGGAAAGATTATAAGTGGAATGCAATATATCGCTTTCGATGAAGCGATATTTGTGCTCCACTTAGTAATACCAGCACACGCTATTGTGCGCTGGTATAACAAGTTAGATGCAATGTGACCATGTGTTAGCATTGCAAGGAAACCATCGCACTCACTTAATTTTTACTTCCCTTAATTTATTTTTAATGACTTGTTACAACAACTGCAGAGAATAAATTGAGAAATTGTATTTTCAGATTTATTTGTGTATATGAAATATCTGGTTTTGTGCTTTAAAACCACAGCCTATTACAATGGGTTGTGCTTGCAGGTAATATCACTCCTCATTATTTTATCACCTTTATGTACACACACACTTGCTTCCTTATCTTATATATGTTTGTGAACCAAAGCTTAATACTCAGACTAGAACATTAACATTTAATTACTTAACTATTCTGCACTCCACTGGGAGTGTACTTTCTTCTGCTGACTGTGTTTACTTAGGCTTTTTAATAGCCTAGACTTGATCATAGAAACTTTCAGTGTAGGAAGGGGTACCAAAGGCTAAATCAGATATTTGAAATGCTGAAATAAGGGTAAAGAAGCTACTTTGTAAACAATTTTATACACTCCAACAGGTAAAATAGATTATTGGGAACAATTGAAAGGGGAGAAAACTTTTGGGCAAATGGTCCCTTTAAACAATCATGCAAATATGTCTATCATACCAAAATACAAATGGCATTCAAATGGTTAAGCTCTATCTGAACCATTAGAGATTTTTTTTGGTTTCCTGTCCCTTTAACGTCACTCATATAAATGAGCATTTTCCTTCCACAGTGAACAAAGGCAATTTAATGTAACCTTAAGAGGTGTGTAAGAGCTGTTGCACATGACCCCCTAGGTTCTAGTCCAATAACAGGTCTAAACACACAAAAAGGCCTTTTCTGGAACTTTTCTATTGAAAAGACATTCTCCACTATGGACTTTTAACACTCAGGTCCATTTTGTATAATGATCACTTTAAAAACTTACTGACCAATTCAACCGGAATGCAAAAAAACTAACATGTTCGGAGCAAATTGCTGATAGATTGTGATTAACCCCCCACAATGTTTCCTAGTTTTTATAAACATGTTCAAATTTAAACTTTGAAATATACTAATATATAAAAGGTGATTATTAGAATGTTTGTTCATGATTTTAATTTATTTCTTAGGTGAAGTGAACATACACAAAAAGATATCAATGTTTCAATATTTGTGTGTACTTGACACAATTTTTATAACTGAATACAAATACCACAATAAGCAGTTCCCACACAAAAGTGAATAAACAATAAAAATACAAATGGTGATAATGAATTAAACACTTTACATATACAGACAGAACTGATCTGAAAATGTGGAGATAAACTAAATTCTTTACAGCCTTAAATTGGAGATATCCGGTATGTAATCCTCAAAGAGAGAAGAAAAGAAACCGATATGTAGCAGATGAGCCGTTGTACTCAGATGTTACAGAGCAAACATTGTAGCTGCTTTAATCACTTAGGATTTGTAGCACATAAAAGCAAAGCCACTCAAAGTGTAACAGTCTGCACAGGCAAAGCTAGACTTCAGCGTTTAATCCACACAGTATCAAGCAAGTGCTGTAAAACAATTTCCACCCTTTCCGATGAACAGCCAATTAGCATACCTTCGAAGTGCATTTCGCTCTTAGTCCATAGCTATTTTAGTCCATTGTTTTACACTATGAGGCCCATTTATCAAGCTCCGTATGGAGCTTGTGGGCCAGTGTTTCTGGCGAGTCTTCAGACTCGCCAGAAACAGCAGTGGTCTAAAGAACGATGCTCCATAACCTTGTCCACCTGCTCTGAGCAGGCGGACAGGAATTGACACAATTCAACCCGATCGAGTAGGATCGGGTTGATTGACACCTCCCTGCTGGCGGCCGATTGGCCGTGAGTCTGCAGGGGGCAGTGTTGCACCGGCAGCTCTTGTAAGCTGTTGGTGCAATGCTGAATACGGAGGGCTTATTGCTCTCCGCATTCAGCGAGGTCTTGCGGACCTGATCCCGATTGTCGGATCAGGTCCGTAAGACCTTTGTTACATAGGCCTCTATGTCTTTGTTTAATGATGGAAGATGCAGACCCTCGAATTATGAGGATTTTTGGAGGATAAACCAATTAAACATAGCACTAACACTAATATTTTAAAGGATTTGTTTAAAAGTTTAGAGAAAATTTTCACAAAGAAATTAATGTTGTTTTAGAAATTATTAAGCAAGAAAAGATATTTAAAAGAAACATTACACCTAGGGTACTGATAATTCTTAAAACTCCCTCATTTGGGGATGAAAACATCACATTTCTGAATAGGGGAAATGCTCTTCTTAAACAATACACAGTAAAATAAATGACACTTAATGTAAATGACAGAAAGATCTAAACAGGATTGCAGAAAAGATTAACTCATTAGGAGAACAACTAGCCCCATAAGAAGAATCTAGAGAATTTCAGACTAGTGGGGAGATTATAAATAATTGCAATAAATTGAAGCATATATAAAAGAGATTAAAACAAAAAATTATATTCAGGACAAACAAGATTACTTGGAAAGTAAAGAAAAAAAATATAAAAGAAAGCAAAGCAAAATAATTTTAAGAACCACAATAAGAACCCAGTTGAGTGTTCTGGTTTCAATAATAGAAAAAAGGGAATCCACTTATTCAAAATAAGAAACAAATTACTTAAAAAAATAGTGAGTATCAGAAAGAAAAATGGTAAGTGGTAAAGGGATAAAGTTGAATTCTGGGAACCAATATAAAGAGTTTGAAAATAAAAACTAAAAATAATTTTTCAGTATTAGGAGAAAAGGAAGGTTAACAGGAAGTATTTTTTGGAAGGAAGAAAAGACAAATTGTAACAAAAGAGATGGAAACACCAAAAAAAAGAGAGGGAAAAATGAATGAAGGAATGAGAAAATGGACAAGAGAGAAGGAATTAGGTATTTTTAATTTGAGAAAAGTCAAGCTACCTCCATATCAGGAAACTGAATTAAACAGACGTTTGAAATTTGCACTCAGTAAACAACTAAACAAACTTGATACCTATATAGGCATAAACAAATGTATGAGAAATTTCAGTATTATCTGAATAATCCAATTGTAAAAGAAATTACTCAAATACTAGAATTACTTATAGGGATAGAATTCTAATGCAATGCTAACTGTTGTGCGTGAGCAAAAAAGGGCTTATCATGGGTGTTTGCATGTGTGAGAAGTAGCGTGCATATTTACAAGTTGAAAGTATATATATATGTGTGTGTGTGTGTGTGTGTATGTGTGTTTTTTATGTGTGTACCTATGTATTTATGTATTTATATGTGTACATATGTATTTACAGATATATATATATATATATATATATATATATATATATAAATATATATATTTATATTTGGAACAAGAGAAGAGGGAAGGGTGCACAGAGGCAGAGATACCATCTGGTGTAGTATGTAAAGGAGAAACCACTTGTTGACAAAGTCAAAAACACACTCACATGTAGAACCCTCAACACATATGAGATATGGGTGCAGCTTAACAGCGGTCAGCCTGATTCAATCTGAGTTTTCTCTTCTTGTATGCTGAAATCATCACTCCCATGTTGAAGTCCTCAAAGTGGTTATAGTGTCTTTATATATACTGTTTCCTGGGCCAAGATCTAGGTGAAGAAAACCCTGGAGACACCTTTATTTCTATCCAGCAAAACTATTTTACTTGTCCATTTCTATACTTGGTAATTGTAAATAGTCCACTTATATATACTGTATAAGTACATTGGAGCCCTTTGCAGTCAAGTAGCTTAAAATATAAATAATCATATTCATGCAATATTCATATTTAATAAAGGTTTTATTTGAGTATTTACTGTAAATATTTTACATTCCAGTGTTCTTCACATAGGGGAATAAGTGTTTTAAATATATATATATCCAGAAAAGAGCACTTTTCGGGGTCCCTCAGACCATTTAAAAACATACCACTGTGCTGTAACCCCAGCAAACTCTACAGCGTCCGTAAAGCGCAACTGCGCATGCGTGAACGGCCCTACGGAGAGCCGGATGGGACATACCTAAACATGTCAAAGTGAAAACGCATAATATTACTATCGAGCAATCATAGATACATAACAGATGATCAACAAAGACACTTGACATAGTGTAGTCACTGGTACATGCTATCCTCTATTAAGGAGTAAAAAGTAACACCTGTATTATATTTAATACACTAGTAGCAATTACATACCGTACCGCATCTGAGCCACAATTGAGCACTGCTCATAACACCTTCGGTATACGCTCAGTTAAATGACTATACAAAGAATAACCTACTTGGTAATGGCCTATCATAGTGTTGTACATCCCACAAGAATACCTAAGTCTAAAGAAGTAACCTTATCAGACAACCTAATAGTGCAACTATATCATCCATTCCTACCCTATTAAATGTAACTAGTACATCTCTAGCAAAATTATTATTAGATATATATCACTCCCTAACCGTTCAACAGAAACTACTACTGGGGTATTTCATCAAAGATAGTGACTGTTCATAAGGAGCAATCCAGAATAGGACCAACCTGTTATTACAAAAAAACAATGATAGTCAAGGTATGCATTCAGTCCCTTTGGATACAAATTGAAAATCCATTGGGACTTACTTTTCAACAGTCGTTTGACCCTATCCCCTCCTCTAGTACCTCTAGGAATATGGTCAATAATAATGTATCTCAAGTCGGAGACCCCATGTCTGTTGGTACAAAAATATCTAGCCACCGGTTGGTCAGAATCCCCCTCTGATGGCTTTGCGGATTGCTGACCGGTGGTTAGCCATTCTTGTCCTAAGGTCATCTTGGGTCTTCCCAACATAAAACTTGCCATAAGGATAATGAAGCAGGTACACAATAAATGGGTACAAAAAAATAACAGGCACTACTTAGTTAGTAAAAATAAAAAAATATACATTTATTGGTTCCACATAAAAATGAAGCATTCCCAGACAGGGGACAACACAAAAGAAATGTCTTATGCGTTTCACGCCCCCTAGTAGCGCTTAGTCATAGACTGCAGGTACAGTTAAGAGGCCACCTATTTATGCAAAAAAGCAGCAGCAGGTTTATCCCTAACAGACCACAAGAAAGTTAAAAGCATACTCAATGCAGAGTAAGGTATAAGAAAGCAACATTGCTTATACAATATAATAACAGTGATATGGTAAAGAGCAAACAATTACAAACTAATATGTGTAAATATATACATACTTGTGAAATTTTCTTTAATACATATACATAATAAACTTATGTTTTGCACAATGGCCTAAAGATAATATTAAGTACAGGGGAGGACCATAAAATTATTAGAGATAATAATATACAAATCTATTGTGCATAGGTCCAAATATTAAAGGGAGAAGACAAATACTAATGAGTATAATAATGTTTTCTATGTATATGGGAAAATAGACATCAATGAAATAACTGATGTCAAATTCTCTATTTATGCCTAAGGGTGTTTTAGTTTGACGTTTTAAAATTCAAAACAATTATTTTTGTCCAGGATTTTATGTTTGTTACCCCCTCTAATGGGTACCCGTGCCAAATCTATTATTTGTACCAATATATCTGCTTTATTTGTAAAATGTATGCCATTAAAATGGCTGGAAACTGCAGATTTCTTCACATCATTTTTAACACCCCTAACATGTTCTCCTATTCTTTTTCTTAACTCTCTGGATGTTTGTCCTGTGTATTGATTTTTACATAAATTGAACGTTAATAAGTATACAGCCCATTGGGTTCTGCAATTAGCATAGAAATCAATATAAAAAATTGATTAGTAACACTAGAAGTAAAGGTATGACCTTTTAGTATTAAGGCACAAGTGTTGCAGTTTCTACTGCCACACCTGAAATTACCTTTATGTGTTAGCCATCTTGGTTCTGACTCTAGTTTGTTCCTTTTAACCATACTTGGAGAAAGTGACTGACCCAAGGTTCTTGGTTTTTTGGGAACAAATTTACAGTTGTCAACACAAGACTTTAATATGTCATCTCCCAATAGAAGGTAAATACAACAGAATCTGAGAAATCATTATTACTTCATTTTTTCTTAGATTTATAATTAATTCTTAGAGTTTTCACCTGTTGGCGACATTTGGCTAAGATGTCCTTCTTGTAGCCTCTTTGTGCCAGTCTGTTCTCAAGCTCTATTGCTTGTTGATCATAAACCCTGTCAGATTTGGTGTTACGTCTAAGTCTGATGAATTTACCTTTTGGTATAGATGTAACAAGATGTTTGGGGTGTTGCGATGTAGCATGTAACATTGTATTCCCTGCCATGGGTTTTCTGAAAGTTTTTGTGCATATTTGTTCATTTTCAATGTATAAGGTTAAATCTAAAAATATTACCTCTGTGCTACTATATGTGCCAGCAAATTTTAACCCCATGTTGTTTTTGTTAAGATAGTACAAGAATTCATGGATTGTGGAGTCATCAAGTGTTTTTTTAACAATGAATAACAGATCATCAATGTATCTTACAAACATGATGACATCCTCATGCTATGGATTATGTGAAGTACAAATATGACTAAGTTCCCACCAGGCCACATACAAATTGGCAAACGATGGGGCAAATTTTGCCCCTATCGCAGTGCCTCAAATTTGTTGGTAAAACTCTTGATCAAAAAGAAAAAAAGTTATGAGATAACAGGCACCTAAGGATGTCACCAATGAAGTGTTTGGTAGTATTATCCAGATTTAATTCTTTAGCCAAAAAGGATTTAATGATTTGTACTCCTAAAAGATGTGGAATACATGTATAAAGTGAAGAAATATCGACCACTATCCAAGTGAAATTAGGCTGCCATTGGATATGTTCCAAGCTTTCAAGTAGGTGGGAGCTGTCCTCCAGGTAGCTCAACTGTCTTGTGGCAAAGGGTTGCAGAATGGCATCCAGCCATGCTCCCATAGGTTCAAAAAGGGAACCAATTCCAGAGACAATTTGTCTACCTGGAGGGTGCTCACAATCCTTGTGCACCGTTGGCACATGATAAAAGATAGGAATGATGGGATTTGCTGGAACTAAAATATTCAAATCCTTTGTGCCAAAGATGCCCATGGAAATACCATCTTCAACTAGTTGTGACAGTTCCTTTTTAAATAAATGTGATAACAAAAATCATAAAAGGAAAACCAAATAAAGTTCTGAATCAAGGATATGTCTGTGTCCTCTGGATGAGTTTTTCAGCTTGTTAGCATTCCTCAGTGAGATCCCATAAAAAAGGAAACAGAGGAATGCTAACAAGCTGAAAAACTCATCCAGAGGACACAGACATATCCTTGATTCAGAACTTTATTTGGTTTTCCTTTTATGATTTTTGTTATCACATTTATTTCACATTTTTTTCTTTGTGATATTCGGTATATTTATTGTAAAGTTCCTTTTTAAATGTCACGGTCGGGTTAGATGGTAATTTGCAATAAGTTCTTCTATCTGACAATAGTCTATTGGCTTCTGAAAAATAGTACTCCTTATTCATGATGACAATGCTCCTGCCCTTGTCTGAATTTTTAATGACAATGTCATGATTGTTATGTAGAGATTTAATTGCCATACGTTCTCTGTAAGTCAGATTAAAGGCGGGAGCATCGTCTCTAATACTTTTTTCTAACTTCAGGATGTCATCCTGTACTGCTTTTTGATAGGCATTCAACATGGCGCTTCTGTGTTGTATGGGATAAAAGTCAGACCTAGTTTTTGAGAGTTTTTGTAGTGGTTTTGTGCTGGAAATAGATGCATCATTACCATACAAATCATTCAAAGCTGCTAGTGCACAGGCGTCTGAGAAAGCTAAGTGGGGATGAATGTAAGAAATTTGTTGAATTTCACCACTCTTTGTATGATCAGAAATTTCACCACTATCTTCTGAGAGAGAAAAAAACCTCTTAAGTGCTAATTTTCTGATAAATTTATTTACATCCAGAAGAGTGGTGAAGCCAGTGAATCTATTGGTTGGAGCAAATCCTAACCCACTAGCGAATACAGATTTTTCACTGGTAGTGAGATTATGTTGGGACAAATTGATGATACTGAAATTTTCAGGTAAGAAACAATCATCATTTAATGTCCCTTTTTCTTCTTCTTTGGCCTTTCTTTTCCTCTTTTTTCTCCATCTGCTTCTTTGTCTTTTTCTAACTGTGTGGTTCTGCGAGTCTTTGGGCGGACCACCTGCTGACATTCCCCTGACTCCCCTCCTTAGCTGTCCTGTAAAAAAGAAGAAGAAGAGCAGGAAGAGGAAGATGAGAGGGGAAGAAGAGGAGGGGGAAGAAGAGGAGGAGGGAAGAGAAGAAGAAGAATGGGTAGAGTGGCTAGAATTAAAGTTATCAGCATCAGTTGAATCTCCTTCTGAGGCACTGAAGACCACTCTTCTTTTGTGGTAATTCTTTTTAAGAATTGATTTAGGGATTTTTTTGATGTTATGTAGTCCTTGAATAGACTGGGATTTGTGAGCATTCTTTTTATATTTGTTTTTATTTTCACGTTGTTGACGGCGTACTGCTGCCAAATTATATACCCTATTTTGATCATCTTTGTCCCTGGTGAATTTTTTGCCTTTAAAGTGTGCCTGCTCTCCATCCACTTTGGCAATAAATTCATCCATTTGTTTCTTGTATAGAGGGAACTTGGAGTGTTTTTCAAAAGGTTGTAACTCTCCCTGTTTGACTTCAATATCTGGTTTGATTTTGTCCCTCATCTTTTCTTTTACTCTCACCCGAATTTTGAACAATTTAAGGGAGCACTCAGTGAGTGCAGTATTCCAGTCTTCCATGTCTGTGCGATTTTCAAATTCAAATGATGGATGTTTTTTTATCCTTAGTCCCCTTGGGATTCTCTGGGATTCAATATATTTTTAAAAGCTATAATGTCCCACATGATTTTCAGATCTTTGACTAAAAGTTGTTGTAAGGATTTGAAATGATTTTTAATCTCATTTTCTTCTCCCACATAAACTTCTCTTGAAAAAACTTTATCAAAGAAGTCTTGCCTGTTGTCAAAATCAAAAATATCTTGTACTGCCATGTGTGTAATTGCAGCTATGTTGTTTGCAGATTCCATATCATCTGCTTCTGTGTTTGTGCCTGCCATGTCTGGGAACACTAACTAACTTAATACGGGTAGTGAGGAACAAAGGTATTGCTGCACATTAGAAAAATTGCTGTTTATCACAATAAGATGAGATAAAATAAGGTAGAAGCAAAAGTTCAGTTTTTTTATCTGAGTTTATAATAGCCCATTTTTTATAAGCATTCACAACTGTGTTGCACCACCTTAATATGACGTTTGTAGTGTACAAATAGAAGGAGATTGTAACAGCATTTCAAATATGTGTAAAAATTATTGTACTCACAGATAGATCTACAGTCTGTTTCCCTTTTTAGAAGAACCCGCTGTATTTTCAAAGCAAACTGATTCTCCAAACGACTGTATCAGTGATAAATGGGTTTGTACAAGTAACCCTATGCTGTATACGGTACTTTTTGTTGGTCCAAGGATGTGTGGAAAGAATGTCCCAATGATCCCTCAGGGTTTTAGAAAAATCTACTTTCTCAGGTGAAAATTTTGTAGTGAAGATCATTCCCTGGTTTGCTATTCCTTTATCAACCTTCAACAAGGCTTGCTCCTGGGTCATAGAGACTGCTTCCGACAAAGTTTGTCTTAGCTGCATGGATCTATATCCCCGTTGCTCAAACTTCTCTTCTTATGCATAGCCATCAATTGGCATTCCTTGTTAGCTCAATCGTCCTCCATATCACTCTTGACCATTCTGGAAAAGGTGGTAATGCTGGAGTTACTACTCTTCAGGTCAAATTTCCCTTTTCTTCGTAATCCCACATCATCTTCTTTTGAAATGCCAAAGTGTTCTTTGAGTCTTAGTGATCTTTGAAATTTAAATAGATCAACACTAAGTGTATGGATGATGTTATCCTTAAAAGGAATGAATTTGAGTTTTTTAATATTAATTATAAGACCGGTTTGGTCTTTTATATATATATATATATATATATATATATATATATATATATATATATATATATATATATATATATCTCCGGATAGAAAGCGCACTCCACAGGTCTTGTATAAGATAAATGGTCACTTTATTGTGAACGTTTTCGGTTTCAGAAAAACCGTCCTCAGACCTTGTCTCACTGTTTGTCCTCCTGAAACCAAAAACGTTCACAATAAAGTGACCATTTATCTTATACAAGACCTGTGGAGTTCGCTTTCTATCCAGAGATATCTTACCCTTTTGCTGCACCCTAGGCTGCACCCTATATAAAAGGCCCTTCATTCAGGAATCTGAAGAACATGATCAAGTAAAATGTAAGAAATTCTTTTCTAAGGTGTTACCTTTACCGAAAGACTTCTTTTTGGACATTTTGTATTGCTGCATTGCCCCTTTTCCAATCTGTCATAACTCCTGTGCAAAAATATTGTTCACCAACTCTGATTTCCTTTTCAAAAACATTGTAATCAATTATAAGAGCTGTGGTTTTAAATTTGTTGAATTAGTAATTGAAATGACTGCACTGTCTAGTTAAAGATATAAAAAACATTTAACAACTGTACAAAACAGGTGTCTCACTGGCTTTTTAAAGTGATTTTTGCTAAGATCTACACAAACCTTCACAAAAGCAAACAATTTATAATACGCATTTGAATTCCGAGCTTTCAGTGTTCAGCTCTTTTTGGACCTGGTTTTATTCTTGTAAAAGTGCAACACACTGAGATCTGGATTCACACAGATCTTAGTGTTTTGCTCTTTCAATCATATATCTGGCTATAAAAAAGTGCTGAATGCCGCAAATGACTGCCTTTTTCCACATTTGGAGGCATCCGAAACCTTCAAATGCATGTGCCTAATTTATAATCAACACTCATGTATCTCCTTGCATGTTTGATTTTTTTTCACTCTGCCATACATATCAATTCATTTATCAAGCTTTGGAAGCAGCTTTGAAGCCTCAGAGGTGGAAAAGTTAAATCATCCTGGACTGATTTGTCCAATTTGATTGACAAGACCTGACAAGAAAAGAGATATCTGCGTTCCACTGTGTAATATGAGCGCAAGCTAATGTGTGCTGGTATTACAAGTTAACATTTAATAAAAAACTAAAATACCCTTTATTTTGATGGCATTTGGGGAACTTTTAGAAAATTAACCAGAGATGGGATCTCTGGTTAATTTTCTGTGTGCTAATTGCTACCGCAAGCTTGTGGTAGCAATAACCAGCCACTTGTAATGGCTGGTTAATTATCGCGTGTCCACAAACGGGATAATTTGCCCGTTTGCTGGAGCGCAATAATTTAGAGCTCTACTTGTAATCCAGCCCCCTAATTTTGTAGCCTATATAAGTTCACAATGTTCTGAACATGTTTTACTTATAATATTGCAACTGCACTGTAATAAACAAGTTATTAATATAGAACAAATATCAGGGAACCATCCTGAAGCAATATACTCCTTGACAAAGTGTACTTAGCCAAACAATAGATTGCCAGATTTATATTTATGAATTTGAGCCCTTTTGCGGATATAAAACTTTCATGCAAAACTCCACTCATGATCTGCAAATGGGTACCTGAGTGGAAGGAGGCTAGAAGATCACACATTATTGGCATTAACCAACTATCCAGCAAGTTCATCTAGGAGTAACTTTCATGTTTCTCTGACATCCCTGCTTAAAGCTCAAAGGGGGATATGCTGCCTCGAGCTAACCACTATGGTAGTACATTTTGTTGATGTCCACGGTTACCATAGCTATTATCTTAGTTATTACTTCTGGACTCAGGAAACAAGCATCCTCCTCAGTTATTATGGACCAGTGTCATGCTAAATATTTTTTTCGCTCAAGCGTTAACACAGCTGGAAGTAAACTTTTAATGCCGGTTTAGCATGCACATTACAAATTAAAAGTAAAATGTAAACCCAAGCGAAACCCGATGAGCGCTAACTTCAGGACTTAATGTCTTCTCCCCATAGACTTAAATGGAGCACACTTTTAAATAAAACATAGCACTTATCGTTTGTGCGCTTACCCAACCCCCTGTTAGACCAACTGTACTAAAGCCCAAGGTAGTCTTCACATAGAAGAATGTTCTTTTTAACTATATACGTATATATATATATATATATATATATATATATATATTCATATATACATATATATATATATATATATATATCATTATTTTTCAAAAATATATCTATCTATATCTTCATATTTTTATATAATATATATATATATTAAATACAAAGAACATCTCCTTCTATGTGAAAAACATTGGAATGTGAAATATTTACATTAAAACACATTAAAACAATACAAAATTAAAATTGAATAAAGATTAATTTTAATGTTTAAAGGTATTTGTCTGGAAAGGGCTCTAAATTGTGTGTGTGTATATATACAGTGTATATATATATATATATATATATATATATATATATATATATCGGTATGTGTTCATATGTGTATATATGTATGTATATACATATAAAAATTAATTTAAGTTATGGTGGAGATAAAAGCATGAGATTAAAATCCTCCATATCGCAAAAGTAAATCAAAAGAAATAAAAAATCTATCTACTACTGATGAGTTCTAATAAGAACAAAACAGCTGTCTAGTAGTGATTTTTGTATTTGCTGCACTTACCCTATTAGGGGACCACTGTGTGTTACATTATTTGAAGCAAAAAGCCTGAGATTTTGCATGTTTAATATCTTACCCAGAATCCTCTTGTTCATTGGTAACAATGTTTATGAAGTTTTACTGGGTAAACACAAGCGGGGATACTTGCCTAGATGTGCTAATTGCCTGTGCAAACATTTATATTTATACACATATATAAACACATAAATACCCATGTATATACATAAGTACAAAAAAAATATACCTACATATACATATCTATATATATCTATATACTACAGGAAAGTTCTACTCTGTGCAAAGCATTACTGGGCTAAAAGAAGCTGCACCCAGGTAGTAAAATGCCATAGAACAGGCTAACAATAGTATTGAGCCGGTTGTTCGTTCCTGTGAGTGTCGGTCTCTCTGTGTGTATTTTGTCTCGCTATGGGATAAAGGGGAAACCAGACGTGGACTCCTTGCTCAGTGTGCTTAGAGGAATATGGCTACACCTCACTGACAAGGCCCAATGAAGGCCAAAACGATCATCTGGGGTTGCTGTGTTCCTTGTTTAGAGAGGAATTGCCTGGTATTTCAGCGCTGGACTGACCGTAATAGGCAGGATCAGACTGATATACTACAGGAAAGTTCTACTCTGTGAAAAGCATTACTGGGCTAAAAGAAGCTGCACCCAGGTGGTAAAACGCCATAGAACAGGCTAATTATAGTATTGAGCCGGTTGTTCGTTCCTGTGAGTATGCTTTTCTCTGTATATATCTATCTATCTATCTATCTATCTATATATATATATATATATATATATATATATATATATAGATAGATGATAGATAAACACACACATAATAGCCCTTTCCATTCAAACACCTTGTCATATACCATATTCCTTTTAACCCTTTTAAAAAAATATATAAAGTTACATTAATCATTTTTTATTAGATAGTGTATACAGTGGGGCAAAAAAGTATTTAGTCAGCCACCAATTGTGCAAGTTCTCCCACTTAAGAAGATGAGAGAGGCCTGTAATTTTCATCATAGGTATAATTCAACTATGTGGAAACAAATCCAGACAATCACATAGTCTGATTTGGAAATAATTTATTTGCAAATTATGGTGGAAAATAAGTATTTCATCTCAATACTTTGTTATATATCCTTTGTTGGCAATGACAGAGGTCAAACATTTTCTGTAAGTCTTCACAAGGTTGTCACACACTGTTATGTTGGCCCATTCCTGCATGCAGATCTCCTCTAGAGCAGTGATGTCTTGGGGCTGTCGCTGGGCACAGACTTTCTATTCCCTCCAAAGGTTTTCTATGGGGTTGAGATCTGGAGACTGGCTAGGCCACTCCAGGACCTTGAAATGCTTCTTACGAAGCCACTCCTTCGTTGCCCGGGTGGTGTGTTTGGGATCATTGTCATGCTGAAAGACCCAGCCACGTTTCATCTTCAATGCCCTTGCTGATGAAAGGAGGTTTGCACTCAAAATCTCACGATACATGGCCCCATTCATTCTTTCATGTACACGGATCAGTCATCCTGTTCCCTTTGCAGAAAAACAGCCCCAAAGCATGATGTTGCGACCCCCATGCTTCACAGTAGTTATGGTTTTCTTTGGTTGCAACTCAGCATTCTCTCTCCTCCAAACACGACGAGTTGTGTTTCTACTAAACAGTTATACTTTGGTTTCATCTGACCATATGACATTCTCCCAATCCGCTTCTGGATCATCCAAATGCTCTCTAGCATATTTCAGACAGGCCCGGACATGTACTGGCTTAAGCAGGGGGACAAGTCTGGCACTGCAGGATCTGAGTCCCTTGCGGCGTAGTGTGTTACTGATGACCTTTGTTATGTAGGTCCTAGCTCTCTGCGGGTCATTCACTAGGTCACCCCGTGTGGTTCTGGGATGTTTGCTTGACCGTTCTTGTGATCATTTTGACTCCACGGGGTGAGATCTTGCGTGGAGCCCCAGATTGAGAGAGATTATCAGTGGTCTTGTATGTCTTCCATTTTCTAATTATTGCTCACACAGTTGATTTCTTCAAACCAAGCTGCTTGCTTATTGCAGATTCAGTCTTCTCAGCCTGGTGCAGGTCTACAATTTTGTTTCTGGTGTCCTTCAACAGCTCTTTGGTCTTCACCATAGTGGAGCTTGGAGTGTGACTGTTTGAGGTTGTGGACAGGTGTCTTTTATACTGATAACAAGTTCAAACATGTGCCATTAATACAGGTAATGAGTGGAGGAAAGAGGAGCCTCTTAAAGAAGAAAATACAGGTCTGTGAGAGCCAGAAATCTTGCTTGTTTGTAGGTGACCAAATACTTATTTTCCACCATAATATGCAAAGAAATTCTTTCCAAATCAGACAATGTGATTGTCTGGATTTGTTTCCACATTTTGTCTCTCATAGTTGAGGTATACCTATGATGAGAATTACAGGCCTCTCTCATCTTCTTAAGTGGTAGAACTTGCACAATTGGTGGCTGACTAAATACTTTTTGCCCCACTGTATACACTATCTAATAAAAAATGATTAATGTAACTTTATTTTTTTTGCCCCACTGTATATGATTGTAACATTTTATTTTAGTGTACTTATGTTGTTCTTGGTGCAACTTTTTTTCTACCTCTCACACTTAACACTAAAAGGCCTTTTTGTGGCGAGCCTGATTCGACCCATTTATCAAAGCCTACAGACCGGCAAAAGTTGAAATCTGTGACGTAACATACTATCCGCCGGTCTCAATCCAACACAGATCGATGCTTACGTCATTACAGATGTTCCGAATACAAATTCGGCACTATCTGACAACTTTTGCCATTTATCAAACTTCTAACAGGTACGCTCGCCACTATTCCGGCCCAGCATACCTGGTTTTCAATCCGCCACTCTGGAGGCCACGGATGCCATAGGAATCAATAAGAGTCTGAAATCAGTGAAAGCTCATGTTCGATGCTGCCAGATATCCCATTGATTTCTATGGTAGAAAACAAATTACGTTTACACCTAACACCCTAACATAAGCCCTGAGTCTAAACACCCCTAATAGGAATTAAGGTGGATAAAAAATTTTACACCTTAATTCCTATTGGCTGATAGAATTCTATCAGCCAATCGGAATGTAAGAAACGGCATCTTGGATGATGTCATTTAAAGGAAACTTCATTCTTCAGCGGCGATCGTAAGAAGAGGATGCTCCGTGCCGGATGTCTTGAAGATGGAGCCGCTCCGCGCCGGATGGATGAAGATAGAAGATGCCGTCTGGATGAAGACTTCTGCCCGGTTGGATGAACACTTCGGCCCGCTTGGATGAAGACTTCTGCTGACTTCGCTGAGGACTTCCGCCTCTTGGATGAGGATGGATGTCCGGTCTTCGAAAACTGTAAGTGGATCTTCGGGGGTTAGTGTTAGGTTTTTAAGGGTTTATTGGGTGGGTTTTAATTTTATGTCAGGGACTTTGGGCGGAAAAATAGCTAAATGCCCTTTTAAGGGCAATGCCCATACAAATGCCCTTTTCAGGGCAATGGGGAGCTTAGGTTTATTTTACAGGTAAAAGAGCTGATTTCTTTGGGGCAATGCCCCACAAGAGGCCCTTTTAAGGGCCATTGGTACTTTATTGTAGGCTAGGGTTTTTTTTATTTTGGGCGGCTTTTTTATTTTGATAGGGCTATTAGATTAGGTGTAATTAGTTTAAATATTTGATCATTTATTTTTTATTTTGTGTAACTTAGTGTTTTTAATTATTTTGTAACTTAGTAATTCTTTATTGTAGATTTAAATAACTTAGGGTTTTTAAATATGTAATATAGTTAATTTAATTTGTAGTATAATGTAATTGTAGTATAATAGTTAGGCTAGGTTAATTAATAGTTTAATATAGTTTAATGTAATTTTAGTATAATAGTTATGGTAGGTTAATTAATAGTTTAATATAGTTTTATATAATTGTAGGATAATAGTTAGGGTAGGTTAATTAGTAGTTTAATATAGTTTATTTTAATTCTAAAGGTAAGTTTAAATTTATTATAAGATAAGAATGATTTAATATTTAATGTAAAGTTAGCGGGTTGTTAGGTTTAGGGGTTAATAGCTTAATTTTGTTTATGGCGATATGTGGGGCTGGCGGTTTAGGGGTTAATAGGTTTAGTAAGTGGTAGTGATGTGGGAGGCCAGGGGTTTAGGGTTTAATACATTTATTTAGTTGTGGTGGGCTCCAGGAGCAGAGGGATAGGGGTTAATACATTTAGTTAGTTGTGGTGGGCTCCGGGAGCAGCTGGGATGGTGGATAATAACTTTATTAGAGTTGCGGTGGGCTTCGGGAGCAGCGGGATGGGGGTTAATAACTTTATTTAGTTGTGGCGGGGTCCGGGAGCGGCGGGATAGGGGTTAAACATTTTAGTATAGTGGCGGTGTTTAGTGACAGGGAATAAATAAAGTTGGGAAAAAGCCGAATAGCAGCGAGATCGATGACTGTTAGTTAACAACAGTCCGCTGCTCATCGCCCCCGTACTAGGTGCACGGCTTTTTGATGGCTTTTTTGATAAATATGGATATCGTATTCAGGTCGCGGCCGCGATGTTAGGCGATGTTAGGTGAGCATATTGGTCCCGGCGAATGCAGCATAATTAACGGCTTGATAGATATCCCTCTAGGTCTTCACTCACGCTAACCAGAAGAGTGCTAATTTTGTTTGTGCTCAAGCGCACCTGTTTAATTTCAAGTTGTAATATGCAAGCTAGTTAGTGATGTTGTGATATTGCTTATAGCAACCCAAGCTAACTTTAGCGCACCACTTGTTATGTAGCCCTATGTTAGGGATTTGGAAACATTTCTACAATTCCTCCATCAAAGACCTAAAATGTAGGTCCACCAGGTTCATGATAGCAAGGTCACCATCTTAAAGCATGTCACTGTTTGTAGATTAATAGTATAATAACAAATCTGTAACACCTCTTTTAAATATAGGCAAATCAGTGCAAATTTAGTTGAAAGACAGGTGGTAGTATTATTTATCTGTGATATAACAGTACAGCAAACAACAGCTTTACCCAGATTCACCGGGAAGGGGGGGGTTAGATGAGAGCCACAGGTACATAAGCACCACCGCCGAAGGCCTAAAATTTCTTGTTCTTGAGGCTGGAAATAAAGTTACCTTTTTAGCTTGATCTATTCAGTCAGTATAACTGTAGCAGAGTATGTCAAAAAGATAGATAGTGCCTCTATCAATGGGCAAACAGCGTGTTTATCAGCCTTTTTGCTTAACCCTTTAAGTAATTCAGCCATCTTCATCAGCAAGCTAAAAATGACCAAATATTTGGAAACATCTTCATTCTTTAAACAATATAATGTCATGATTAGGGCATAGAAATCATGGAGGAAACAATAGAACATGGGTTAGATAGTTTAGTCACTGAAATATGATTTTTAAATGAGAATATCAAAATACTGCCTAATCTACTGCAGACACAATAGTGCCATATTAACATTAACTGTTTGATTATTTTTTTTGGGGGGGAGGGGGGACTCATTGCAAAAGTTGACAACAAATTGAATAGAATGGCAAATGGTTAAATCTGGATAATGTGGCACAAAAAAGTACTGTATATCAGAGGCATAACTAGAAACCACAGGGCCCAGGTGCAAGATTCTAAGTAGGTTAAGATAGAGATCCAATCCTTTGAACAGGTCCATAACAACACATTGACAAATGATCAACAAGAAAACTGGTTATTAAAATTAAACCAACAGATAGAGAAATACAGAACTGATCTAATAGTATTTAAAAACCAGAAACTTGATACTGTTAATTCTGACTAATCCCAAGGGAGGGTTTATAAATGGCTCACAAACACTCGGGAGGGGTGGGGTAGGAGACAACATAGAACCAAGGGGGTGCACTTTAACACAGTGGACACCAGTGGTGCAGAGTCATCAGATACTGAGAGAAATCTATCTACTACTCCTCAATCATTATCTCCTGATATCTCCTGAAACACCACGCATTTTCCCATTTTCACATAGAGGACAGTTGACACCAAGACATTTTTTAGGGGTCACCACGAGATCCAGAGGGGGAGGCACAATAGACCACACATCAGGAGGGCGGGCAAGCAGATACAGACCTTCCCGACGGGGCAGATAGAGGATATAGATGTTAATTTAAGCACACATATCCTCACCCCAGCTGAATGACAGGTGCTTAACAGGGGGCTGTCATTTGTGCCTAGTCATAGTACCTCTGAATTAGATCTTAAATTGGATACAAGTTGAACAGATAAATTGAAAATTATGGAATTTTTCCAATATTCCAACACTAGATCTGATCAGCAATCTCTTGCACATAATTGCGAAAAGCCTAGCACTTTTGAACCTTAAAGCAGTAGTCCCAGCACTAAGACTTTCATCAGACTTATCACATAGGACTTAGACTATGAGATATTGAATAAGGCCTGGAAACATAACCTGAATTTGACTGAAAAGAGGGCCATTAAATCCTTGCAGGAGGATCGATCTATAGTCATTCGACCGACCGATAAAGGAAGGGCAATTGTGTTGCTCAATTATACTGACTATAGATTGGACATCATGAAACAATTGGCCGATACACACACATATAGGGAATTGCCCAGTGACCCCACCACTCTTTATAAGAAAGAACTGGACAGTATTCTAAAACTTGGGTTTGAACAGGGCCATATGACACTACAGACATACGAATTTTGCCTAACACAATATCCTAATAATTCTGACAGTGTCACAGGGGTTTGCCAATTACAACTTATGAGGGTTAAGTTTTTACAATGAGGTTATAAACCACAAAACATAAACACCACTTTGAATGAGATCTCATCTCTTACCCAGGAAGCCCTCATAGATAAGGAGGTGAAAACATCAGAGGAGAGGAAACTAATCATGGCCACCATCTTTGCACCCAATACCACAAATGTAGGCCGAATTTTGAGGACACACTGGCCCGTGGTTACATCTGATCCCAAGCTTCTGTTTGCCCAAAACTTTACACCTATGGTAGCCTACGAAAGGGGGACAAACCTACGGGATATGTTGGTTAAAACAGATCTTAAATCCAGTTACACCACCGCAGCAAAGATGAATATCAGAGGGTCATATCTTTGTCTGAGATGCACTACATGCAATGGCTTAATAGCCACTAAGACATTCCATCACCCGCACACCAACCGGACATATACCATCAGACACCCACTATCCTGCAATACCACGCATGTAGTCTACTTGTTATTTTGCCCGTGTTCCCAGTTTTATGTGGGAAAAACCATTGGCATGCTGCGTCAAAAGATGGCAAACCACAGACGGGCTATACGTTTGGCAATGAAAAAAGGTGAATCGGAGCAACCCGTCGCACGACACTGTGTCCAGATGTCCCACCAGGTATCATCAATCTGGTATATCCTGATTTACCACATACCCAGATTGGATAGAGGTGGTGATAGGAATAAAGTATTTCTCATCCGAGAGGCCGAATGGATATATAGACTTGGGACTGTACACACAGGGGGTTTAAATTCACCACCTGATTTTAAAGCACTTATATAGGTTGGAGTTACAAACCAGGGGTGCAAAAAATGATGATGTGAACCTTATACAGGGGAAAGTAGACAACTCGCCCTTCCAGGGGGTCAGTTTAGTCTACCCTGTACCCTCACCCTGTACAAGTGTGGGACCATTCTAGGATCTCAACCAACGAAAAGAAAATGAAGCAGCAATGTCCATATATATAAAACATAATATTTAATGAAAAAATGTTACAAGATCCATGGAGGAGCAAAACAGGTACAGAAAAAGACAGTATACGCGTTTCAGCTGAATGCCGTACTCACTACTGTTAAAGACTTTCTCACTCATGCTGATTTAAAAAGAGTGCACTCAGCACTCATTGGATAAAAATAAAACACACCTGTTGGTGACGTACTACTACTTGGACAAATAGCAATGCACAATTAAATAGTTAAATTCACCTCTCTCCTGCTGATAATGAACAAAAGCAATAATGATATTAACAGTTTGAGACTATATATAACAAGCATGAAAAATCAAGTGTAAGCAATTTACAAGTGTCAAAAATACAATACAATATTATTGCAGATAATAGCAAACACAGAACATGATAATCACAAACCATATCAAATATGTGATGTTTCATGCAAATAATTTACAAAGGCTGAGAATGTCAGCTCCTATATCCAACTAATGTTATTGGAACATCATAGATGAGTTCAAAAAGCAACATCAAAATATCCCATATGCATTCCATTAGTATGAAATACAGGAATGGTGGTAATTCTATGAGGCTTAGAGATGGATATAAAAAGGGTTACAAAAATAGGTTTTAGTTTAATGGCAACATTCTAAGTCGCATTGAAATTGTATCAGTCTGCCACAAAGTATGGTTTACAGAATGCATAGTTAATATTAGTGTTATATAAAACATAATGTGGAGACACAAAACACTGTGTGTGGCATAAAATCTATATCTATGCAACTAAGATAGCTGCTATCATGAGATACACTTATAGCAAGGTACAGAACATCATATAATATTACTATGTATATATGTATATGTGACTGAGGATGCTAGTGATGGAAATAATAATCAGTTGTCTGGTAGTAGGGCTATGTTAAGGGGAACACATTACTCCCAGTAATTGATCAAATCATACTCTGCATTTAAGCCCAATGGGACTTTGGTGGATAATTTAAATATCCATAACATTTCACGTTTTCCCAAAAGCTTCTGTCTGTCACCACCTCTCTTGGGATAAGGTATTCGGTCAATTGCTAACTGGTGTTGAGACAAAATGTTGTACTATCGGTGTAGAGGATTTGCCCACATTAATAGTGGACAGATGTTCCCTGATACGGGACCTGATGTCCCGAGTCGTGAGCCCAACATATTGAATATTGCACAAAACACAAGTTATTAAGTAGATAACATAATTAGATGTGCAATCAAGACATTAGTTGATGTCAAAAGATTGGTGTGTGACTGTAGATGTCAATGTGTCTGAGATGGTGATATAGTCACAAGCCTTACATCTGTTGCTCCCACATCTAAACATACCCTTAGATGTTAACCAACTAGTTGAGGCTCGAGGATTGCTCAAAACTGTGGGTGACAAATAATTGCCCAGTGTTTTATTTTGACGTTAGGAACATCTGACTCCTTCTGATGCACAGTTGATGATCTTATCATCTGCCACAAGTAGTTCAAAATGCTTTTTCACAATGTTGCAGACTGACTGGTAGTCAGAACTGAAATCAGTCACAAATGTGAACTGATTCAGATTGTGGTGAGTGTTTCTCCTGTCTTTGTTAATAAGGAGAACCTTATGGTCAATGCTTTGGACCTCACGCATTGCCCTTCTGACTACTTTTTTAGGGTATTCCCTTTTGTCCAAACAATCTAATAGATCATTCTTGTGTTCTGTGAATGCTTCATTGGTAGAGCAATTTCTTTTAGCCCTGATCAGCTGTCCCTTTGCTATTGAGTATGCAACATTTTTGGGATGGCAACTTCTAGCATGTAATACCGAGTTGCCTGATATGGGCTTTCTATAGATGCTGGTGCCAATGTGGCCTTCTCTGGTACCCCTGAGAGTGATATCAAGAAGATTGATAGTTGTCTCATGTATATCAGATGTAAATTTCAAATTGAAATTATTCTGATTGATGTAAGGAATTCCACCATGCCATCTTTGTCACCATTCCAAATATAGAGCAGGTCATCTATAAAGCGACCAACATAAACAATGTTAGACTTGAAGGGGTTTAAATCTCCATAGATGTGGGCCAGCTCCCACCAACCCATGTACAGGTTGGCATAGGAGGGGGCAAATTTAGCCCCGATAGCTGTCCCACATCCCTGGAGATAAAATACCCCTTCAAATTTGAAGTAATTGTGGCATAGTAAAAAGCCTGTTACCTTAATCACATATTTCTGAAAATCAATGGTCAAAGTAGAAAACTGAGTTAAAATAAATTCCAAAGCTTTAAGGCCTAGCTCATGAGATATGGAAGAATATAAGGCAGTAACATCTACCATCATCCAATTGTGTATGAGTTCCCATCGCATGGTATTCATGACCCTAAGAACATGTTTGGTGTCTTGTAAGTAGCTTGGAAGTGCCTGAACCAAAGGGCAAAGTATGGCATCGAGCCATTCAGATACATGTTCAAACAAATATCCGATCCCACTCACAATTGGCCGACCCTTGACGTCTGTGAGAGACTTATGCACCTTTGGAAGATGATGGAACACTGGAATAACAGGATATTCAACATATAAATATTCAAGAGTGTCTCGTCTCTGTCAATGGATTGAGTATTGCGTGGAATCTCTAAGTTGACACAGAGCTTCAGCTCTGTAAGCCTGTTTATCAAGAACCACAACAGAGCCCCCCTTATCTGCCGCCCAAATCACAATATTCTCATTGTTTTGCAATTCCTTAAGGGCTTGTCTTTCAGATCTTGAAAGGTTATCATGAGGCCTCTTTTGTCTTTGTGAAAAGCAAGAGTTTTCAAGTCTGTTTCCACTCTATTGTAAAATTTTTCGATAAGGGGGCCCCTGCTGTGAATCGGATAAAAGGTAGAGGGTTTTTAAAAACCTGTAAATTTGTCAATGTGTTCCAAATGCATATCAGTTGATCCATCCCTGGCCATTTTGTCTAATGTTAAAACATCACAAGTCTCAGAGAAGGAAAAATCCGTATTAAGATTTATCCTGGTCAACCTGGTACCTAGATCATTCCCTGAGCCTGGTGTGAGGTAACTAGTACAATCAGAATTTTTTTTCTTAAGGGTAATATTTTTAACTAAGCGGTTCACATCTAGAATTGTTTTAAACAAATCAAACCCAGTAACTGATACAAACCCAAGGCCTAAGCTTGGTAATTTGATTTGAGACTCATTTAATACAGTATTGGATACATTAAATTACACTGAGGGTTTGTATTTGTTGGTGGGTTTCATTCCCCTTAATGGATAACGGTTTTGTTGAACTTGGGTATTCCCTCCTCCCTGTGGGATCCTCGGGACCACCAGAAAAACCTGTTCTAACAGGCCACTGTTGTGTTCCTGACTAGATGTGTTGCTAGTACCCTCTTAGACTGGCCTGGTAGAGGTACCGCCAGTGATAGTATTATATTCATTTAGCTCTTTAGGTCTAACAGAGGGTTGTGCAGTAGCATTGTGTGTCAGATTGACCTGGGCTGTGTGATCCTGATTGGGTTTCAGTATACCCGGTATATCTTTGTTGCTTGCTTCTCTATCTAAATAATGGCCTTCATCCCCAGATTCAGCATCACTATCTGAGAATGTGACATGATGACTGCTATTAGACCTTTGTCCCTGATTCCTATTCTGTGATCTACCACGGCTTCTGCTTCTGTTTTGGTTTCTGCGTGTGTTAAATCTATGTGTCCTATTCCAAACGTGCACTGTGTTTGTGTCATAATCTGCTTGGTCTCGCAGATACTTTGTATGTTTAACATTCATTACCATAGTTTTAGCATCTGTTACTGATTTTCTAAGGACCTCGTCAAATATGGGATAGTCAACTTCGTGTTTGCGTTTATTTAATTCAATTTGTATCACGTTAATATTATCTCTTATGTTTTGTAATAACTTATTTTTATAAGCCACCAGTAAAACCAATAATCTGGCTGAGCATTCATTCAATATAATGTTCCAGGAGTTGATGAACTCAGTGTCCTCCACCTCAATGGTGGGATATTTGGATATCCTCAGACCCCTGGGTACCATGTTCAGATCTATATATTTCCCAAGGGTCCAGATATCCCATTGCAATTTAGTCTCTTTAATACATAACTTGTCCATGTTTTTGCCAGTTCCATATCCGGTTCATCTCGAGGGACCACCGGCAGGAGGGAGTAAAATTGTGAACCCTCCATGGTATTAACCTTCAATTAGCCAAAAAACGCAACCCAGTAGTGCTGCCTATAGCACTGAAACAGAATTAATAACCAGAAGAGAGGACCGGGCGTGAAAAAGGCTAAAATGGTGATATCAAGGCCAACAGTCTTATATGCAGGAACAGATGGAATACACTTAATATGTCCGTAGAATTTAGGTATACGGATGGGGATAATGTACAATCCACAGTCGGGCATTAAAAATAAGGAAAAAACGATAAGTACCTTTTGGCTGCAGTGTTCGCAGCTTACAGCGTCCCCGCTGATAAGATATCCAACATGTAGAGATGTAGTCTGCCCAAAATGAGGCAGAAGGATCCCTGTATTCTGCCAATGGGTACAGTGACACTCTCCTTCCTCCAGTCGGGTGGTCTAGATGGAACTCCGCACCAGTGTGCTAATCCTGTACCTCCGCTCTCAGTGCAAAAACTCTCACCCCTTAGATCTGTGCAGGTCACTGGGAGACGTGTTCACAGGTTTCCAGGCAATACAGGTATCTGACAGCGGTGTATTCAAGTTCTGATAGAGCCAAACTGATGGCTGTCACCGTGAAGGTTATGCTGCTTCGATAGGCACAATGAATTCCAACCAACGAAACAAAGATGAAGCAGCAATGTCCATATATATAAAACATAACACTTAATGAAAAAATGTTAAAAGATCCATGGAGGAACAAAACAGGTACAGAAATAGACAGTATACGTGTTTCGGCTGAATGCCATTCTCACTACTGTTAAAGACTTTCTCACTCATGCTGCTTATTCTAGGATCCACACGTGTCAGGTGGAACACACCTGGCCGAGTGAGTTACCATATATAATCAACACTCCATTTACCTAGTGATATAATGTACATTTAAATATAAGGTTGGCTTTCCCCAGATTACTCCTCGTTCTGTTTGAACTGCATTATCATTTTTAAACTTTGGCATGCACTACATACCAGGAGTGCGTTAACTGTGGTCATTAACCGGTTAGTACGAATCCCATTTGACTATGTCAATTTGGGCACACGGATATGTCCATTTATTTGACGAGGTGACAATATAGTCCCCCCATACAACCACATATGGGATAGGGACACAGTAACTGGTCACTCATCTCTTTGTGTGCAGGAACCAGCAACAGGATCTGAGACACATATTGATGTATGCTCGAACACTTACAACTCATCTACTTGTTGGGTTGTCCCTCCAAGATAAGCAATGTGATTTATTAGTTTTTTTTATATCCTCTCGGAATCCCATTGTCATAAATTCTGTGCAGTGTTTGTAACATAGTTACTAAGTGTATAATTTTGCAGAAAATTATCTTTACACATAGTTACACGTATGGTACATGTGAATCTCTGTACAGGCTCAATAGGTAAGCTCTATTTTTTAACAACAATAGCGCAATCATGATGCAACAGTAGTACTTTTTTTTGTTTTTAGCAATCTAAATAGAGGTTTTATTTTGTTTATTTTATTACATAACATCTACTATATATTGCTTTATATTATTTAATTAAATTTAGGTTCACACACGTCCAATTATGCAAATAATGGCAATTTTATTTTAGACATGTAATGTGCTACATTTCTCGGAATCCTACTAGACAGATCGATAAGGCTCCACCCTTTCTGGAGTAGGAACACAATTATTATCACTGACAATTTTTGAGAGGATAATAGCAGTCACTGTGAATATGTGAAAGTAGGGAGAT
Organism: Bombina bombina; assembly: GCF_027579735.1. Lineage (NCBI taxonomy): Eukaryota > Metazoa > Chordata > Amphibia > Anura > Bombinatoridae > Bombina > Bombina bombina. Next base: position 326,062,089 of record NC_069503.1, read on the forward strand.
ATGATAAGAGATATGGATTCTAGGTAAACTTAATCTAGAAATCATTATACTATTAGTAACATGGTTTATGTTTATTTTTATTATTTTGTATAACAGTCTTTCCCCTTCATATCACTTTTATATATATATATCACTTGAGGATAGTGACATTTCAGTGAGTGACACATAGTTTCCCACATTTACACGGGTATGATAGAAATATATGAGGCAGGTAATACGGTCATTTACACAGGTCCGGATGAACCAGAATTGAGCTAAACACGTCACTTCCGGTTTCTCCGCATAGTGGAACGTAGCATTGGCGTTCCAGTAAAGCTGTTTACTTTAAATGCATCAGAAGTTGATACGAAGAAAGTATGATCACACATGTAGCAACTTGGATTCACTTCCCACATTGTAGGAATGATATAATTAGCACTTTGACTTTTGAAAGAGGCGATAATGCCTAAGTCTAACACATAGTAATGGGGAATGAAAAGGACACTTGGTTTTTATTTTTTATTTTATTCTAATGTCCTATACCCTTTAAATTTAATTATTATTATTTGGATGTAACATATGTATATGACTCAATATAACGGAAGTGACATGGTTGGTATTCACTTCCGGTCCAGATTGCATTGGAACGCATGGTTTGCACACAGTATTTTGGCGCTTTTTGGAGTGTATACACAGGTTTGTTATTATATCATTAAGTTTTGTACTACACTTTTTGTATTTAAGTGTGAGTTTGTCACAGTTTTATTATGCTGATGAAGGGGAAGCTTTCCCTGAAAACGTTCCATTAAATTTGTGAATTTACTTTAATTGAAGTCCTGTGAGTGCATTTGGTTTGCAGAATATATATATACAGTATATATATATATATATATATATACACTGTGTGCAGAATTATTAGGCAAATTAGTATTTTGACCACATCATCCTCTTTATGCATGTTGTCTTACTCCAAGCTGTATAGGCTCGAAAGCCTGCTACCAATTAAGCATATTAGGTGATGTGAATCTCTGTAATGAGAAGGGGTGTGGTCTAATGACATCAACACCCTATATCAGGTGTGCATAATTATTAGGCAACTTCCTTTCCTTTGGCAAAATGGATCAAAAGAAGGACTTGACAGGCTCAGAAAAGTCAAAAATAGTGAGATATCTTGCAGAGGGATGCAGCACTCTTAAAATTGCAAAGCTTCTGAAGCGTGATCATCGAACAATCAAGCGTTTCATTCAAAATAGTCAACAGGGTCGCAAGAAGCGTGTGGAAAAACCAAGGCGCAAAATAACTGCCCATGAACTGAGAAAAGTCAAGCGTGCAGCTGCCAAGATGCCACTTGCCACCAGTATGGCCATATTTCAGAGCTGCAACATCACTGGAGTGCCCAAAAGCACAAGGTGTGCAATACTCAGAGACATGGCCAAGGTAAGAAAGGCTGAAAGACGACCACCACTGAACAAGACACACAAGCTGAAACGTCAAGATTGGGCCAAGAAATGTCTCAAGACTGATTTTTCTAAGGTTTTATGGACTGATGAAATGAGAGTGAGTCTTGATGGGCCAGATGGATGGGCCCGTGGCTGGATTGGTAAAGGGCAGAGAGCTCCAGTCCGACTCAGACGCCAGCAAGGTGGAGGTGGAGTACTGGTTTGGGCTGGTATCATCAAAGATGAGCTTGTGGGGCCTTTTCGGGTTGAGGATGGAGTCAAGCTCAACTCCCAGTCCTACTGCCAGTTTCTGGAAGACACCTTCTTCAAGCAGTGGTACAGGAAGAAGTCTGCATCCTTCAAGAAAAACATGATTTTCATGCAGGACAATGCTCCATCACACGCGTCCAAGTACTCCACAGCGTGGCTGGCAAGAAAGGGTATAAAAGAAGAAAATCTAATGACATGGCCTCCTTGTTCACCTGATCTGAACCCCATTGAGAACCTGTGGTCCATCATCAAATGTGAGATTTACAAGGAGGGAAAACAGTACACCTCTCTGAACAGTGTCTGGGAGGCTGTGGTTGCTGCTGCACGCAATGTTGATGGTGAACAGATCAAAACACTGACAGAATCCATGGATGGCAGGCTTTTGAGTGTCCTTGCAAAGAAAGGTGGCTATATTGTCACTGATTTGTTTTTGTTTTGTTTTTGAATGTCAGAAATGTATATTTGTGAATGTTGAGATGTTATATTGGTTTCACTGGTAAAAATAAATAATTGAAATGGGTATATATTTGTTTTTTGTTAAGTTGCCTAATAATTATGCACAGTAATAGTCACCTGCACACACAGATATCCCCCTAAAATAGCTATAACTAAAAAAAAAAAAAAAAAAAACTACTTCCAAAACTATTCAGCTTTGATATTAATGAGTTTTTTGGGTTCATTGAGAACATGGTTGTTGTTCAATAATAAAATTAATCCTCAAAAATACAACTTACCTAATAATTCTGCACTCCCTGTATATATATATATATATATATATATATATATATATATATATATATATATATATCAGTGACGTGCAGTGACGTCAGAGGCTGGTGAGGCAGGATATGCCTTCATTCTTTAGATATCCTTTGTTGAAGAAATAGCAATGCACATGGGTGAGCCAATCACATGAGGTATCTATGTGCAGCCACCAATCAGCAGCTACTGAGCATATTTAGATATGATTTTCAACAAAGGAAATCAAAATAATGAAGAAAATTAGATATTAGATGTAAATTGGAAAGTTATTTAAATTTGCATATGGGTTTCATATGGGTTTCATGTCCCTTTAAATGGTGTCTTGGAAAACTGGTCAACTTAGTAAACATCTGATTTTAGTTTAAAGGATTGTAACAGAAACTCTTGCCAGATAACACAATGCTTGCTCTGATTTTGAGATCTAGAAATCCATGCCCATTAAAATATGTTTAAAACATACTTTTTACTTTAATGCTGCAAATTATGCTTATAGATTCTTTCATTACATAAGGGATGAGAGTCAGAGGGGGAGGAAGAGAGACAGAGAGAGAAAGAGACCATGGGGGAGAACAACACATAAGGAGAGAGATGGATAGATAGAGAGACACACACACACACACACACACACAAGGGGGGGGACCACACACACACACAAGGGGGGGGGGACCACTGCATTTTAAAGTAATAAAACAGCAGAGCTACATAGAGTTCAGAAAATTAGTCTATAATTTAGTGTGAAGTACAGAGGCAAGCTGCTAAATTAGTGGGTGTAAAGTTTGAGTAAACAAAATACAAAAACGACCCTGCTGTAAAAGAGTAAACAAACACTAAACCACATTCATTAAATTATCATTTTCACTAACAGAATCCCTATCAGTAAAATCTTACTTTAATAAGATGTTGGTTAAACACTGCTCTCTGTGCCTCTCTCCTGCTCTGGAAGGATTCAGGAAGTGACAGTGGCACATTCCACTGCACTTAGAGGGGAAGAACAGAACTCTCTTTTTCACTTTAGCAAAGCTGGCAGCTTCACAGGACAGCAACAAAATATATGAAAGTTGTTTTTTTCCGTTTTTGTTTTGTTTTATATGATTTAACATCCAGCCCCAACCCTATGTTCCACTTACTAATGCCTCTCGCTGGATTGGTTCAGCCCAAATAGGACTGCCTCAAATAAGCAGTTAATGGGCCATGCAATGATCTTAACCACTTGCATCCAGTAGATGGCGCAGCATGTTGTGTAATGGTGGGCAGACCTGCTTGTGCCTCTTCATTGCACAACATATAGCTGTGAGAAAAAAAAATGCTGGGAAAAAAAATTACAATTTTTTTTTTAAAGCCAATAAAAAAATATATTTTTGCCCATATGAGAGGTGAATCACTGCCTCACCTGCCTCTAGTGACTGCACATCACTGCAGTGACGTGCAGTGACGTCAGAGGCTGGTGAGGCAGGATATGCCTTCATTCTTTAGATATCCTTTGTTGAAGAAATAGCAATGCACATCGGTGAGCCAATCACATGAGGTATCTATGTGCAGCCACCAATCAGCAGCTACTGAGCATATTTAGATATCATTTTCAACAAAGGAAATCAAAATAATGAAGAAAATTAGATATTAGATGTAAATTGGAAAGTTATTTAAATTTGCATATGGGTTTCATATGGGTTTCATGTCCCTTTAAATGGTGTCTTGGAAAACTGGTCAACTTAGTAAACATCTGATTTTAGTTTAAAGGATTGTAACAGAAACTCTTGCCAGATAACACAATGCTTGCTCTGATTTTGAGATCTAGAAATCCATGCCCATTAAAATATGTTTAAAACATACTTTTTACTTTAATGCTGCAAATTATGCTTATAGATTCTTTCATTACATAAGGGATGAGAGTCAGAGGGGGAGGAAGAGAGACAGAGAGAGAAAGAGACCATGGGGGAGAACAACACATAAGGAGAGAGATGGATAGATAGAGAGACACACACACACACACACACACACACACAAGGGGGGGGGGGACCACACACACACACAAGGGGGGGGGGAACCACTGCATTTTAAAGTAATAAAACAGCAGAGCTACATAGAGTTCAGAAAATTAGTCTATAATTTAGTGTGAAGTACAGAGGCAAGCTGCTAAATTAGTGGGTGTAAAGTTTGAGTAAACAAAATACAAAAACGACCCTGCTGTAAAAGAGTAAACAAACACTAAACCACATTCATTAAATTATCATTTTCACTAACAGAATCCCTATCAGTAAAATCTTACTTTAATAAGATGTTGGTTAAACACTGCTCTCTGTGCCTCTCTCCTGCTCTGGAAGGATTCAGGAAGTGACAGTGGCACATTCCACTGCACTTAGAGGGGAAGAACAGAACTCTCTTTTTCACTTTAGCAAAGCTGGCAGCTTCACAGGACAGCAACAAAATATATGAAAGTTGTTTTTTTCCGTTTTTGTTTTGTTTTATATGATTTAACATCCAGCCCCAACCCTATGTTCCACTTACTAATGCCTCTCGCTGGATTGGTTCAGCCCAAATAGGACTGCCTCAAATAAGCAGTTAATGGGCCATGCAATGATCTTAACCACTTGCATCCAGTAGATGGCGCAGCATGTTGTGTAATGGTGGGCAGACCTGCTTGTGCCTCTTCATTGCACAACATATAGCTGTGAGAAAAAAAAATGCTGGGAAAAAAAATTACAATTTTTTTTTAAAGCCAATAAAAAAATATATTTTTGCCCATATGAGAGGTGAATCACTGCCTCACCTGCCTCTAGTGACTGCACATCACTGATATATATATATATGGACCGACACACACACATATATATATATATATATATATATATACACATACATACATACATATACATATTTAGACATTTATATGTATGTATCTCTATCTTTTCTAGCACCTGAGACCTCATTTGTTTGAGCCCTTATAAATTTTGAATGCAATATTTTTTTTAATAATTTTTAATAGACTGTTATTATGGTTGCAACTGTACTTTTAAATGTATTTTTGATGTGTTTTGTGCAACATTTTAGTTCTCTTAGTTCTCTCAGTTTTGTTAGCAATAGGGTGGCCCTTGCATTCCTCCACCAAGTAATAGAGATGATGACCATGCCAGCGAGAATCAAGAAATCAAACAATTTTATACTCAGGCACCCTGTCCACCAACATCGATTTTGGATATTGTACTACTTTGGAAAAACAATTATGAACTGTCATGAATTCACCGTTCATCGCCGTGTCGCCGCGGCTCCCGGATCTCTTCTGGGGTTCTACGTCACGTTGCTAGGCAACGTGACGCATTCTCTGACAACCCCTATGACGTGGCGGCCTCTCTCTGCCTTTAAATCTCGGCGGGAGATTTACTCGGTGCCCGTTTGTTCTCTCTCTTCTGCCGGTCCCTGTCTGAGTGAGTACAATCTTATGAAACCTGACCCTATCCTCCTCGACTTTGTTTTGCCAATGCCTCTTGCTTCCAAATCTTGTTTGCCTGCTAACCTGCCTAAAGGACATTATCATTTGTTTGCGGACACCTGCTTAAAGGGACATTATCTTTGTTTGCTTTAATCCTGCTAATAAGGACATTATCATTTGTTTGCTTACAATCTTGCTTAAAAGGACATTATCATTTGTTTGCTGACACCTGCTTAAAGGGACATTATCTTTGTTTGCTTTAATCCTGCTAATAAGGACATTATCATTTGTTTGCTTACAATCTTGCTTAAAAGGACATTATCATTTGTTTGCGGACACCTGCTTAAAGGGACATTATCTTTGTTTGCTTTAATCCTGCTAATAAGGACATTATCATTTGTTTGCTTACAATCTTGCTTAAAAGGACATTATCATTTGTTTGCTGACACCTGCTTAAAGGGACATTATCTTTGTTTGCTTTAATCCTGCTAATAAGGACATTATCATTTCTTTGCTGACAATCCTGCTTAAAAGGACATTAACATTTGTTTGCGGACACCTGCTTAAAGGGACTTTATTTTTGTTTGCTTTATTTCTGCTAAAAGGACATTATTATTTTGTTTGCTAACAACCTGCTTAAAGGGACATTCATAGGCCTAGATTTAGAGTTCGGCGGTAAAAGGGCTGTTAACGCTCCGCGGGCTTTTTTCTGGCCGCACCATAAATTTCGAGAGTTAAAACAAATGCTGCGTTAGGCTCCAAAAAAGGAGCGTAGGGCATTTTTACCGCAAATGCAACTCTCGATACCAGAGTTGCTTACAGACGCAGCCGGCATCAAAAACGTGCTCGTGCACGATTCCCCCATAGGAAACAATGGGACTGTTTGAGCTTAAAAAAAACCTAACACCTGCAAAAAAGCAGCGTTCAGCTCCTAACGCAGCCCCATTGTTTCCTATGGGGAAACACTTCCTACGTCTGCACCTAACACTCTAACATGTACCCCGAGTCTAAGCACCCCTAACCTTACACTTATTAACCCCTAATCTGCCACTCCCGCTATCGCTGACCCCTGCATATTATTATTAACCCCTAATCTTCCGCTCCGTAAACCGCCGCAACCTACGTTATCCCTATGTACCCCTAATCTGCTGCCCTAACATCGCCGACCCCTATGTTATATTTATTAACCCCTAATCTGCCCCCCACAACGTCGCCGACACCTACCTACACTTATTAACCCCTAATCTGCCGAGCGGACCTGAGCGCTACTATAATAAAGTTATTAACCCCGAATCCGCCTCACTAACCCTATCATAAATAGTATTAACCCCTAATCTGCCCTCCCTAACATCGCCGACACCTACCTTCAATTATTAACCCCTAATCTGACGACCGGAGCTCACCGCTATTCTAATAAATGTATTAACCCCTAAAGCTAAGTCTAACCCTAACACTAACACCCCCCTAACTTAAATATAATTTTAATCTAACGAAATAAATTAACTCTTATTAAATAAATTAATCCTATTTAAAGCTAAATACTTACCTGTAAAATAAACCCTAATATAGCTACAATATAAATTATAATTATATTATAGCTATTTTAGGATTAATATTTATTTTACAGGTAACTTTGTATTTATTTTAACTAGGTACAATAGCTATTAAATAGTTAAGAACTATTTAATAGTTACCTAGTTAAAATAATAACAAATTTACCTGTAAAATAAATCCTAACCTAGGATATAATTAAACCTAACACTACCCTATCAATAAAATAATTAAATAAACTACCTACAATTACCTACAATTAACCTAACACTACACTATCAATAAATTAAATAAACACAATTGCTACAAATAAATACAATTAAATAAACTAGCTAAAGTACAAAAAATAAAAAAGAACTAAGTTACAGAAAATAAAAAAATATTTACAAACATAAGAAAAATATTACAACAATTTTAAACTAATTACACCTACTCTAAGCCCCCTAATAAAATAACAAAGCCCCCCAAAATAATAAATTCCCTACCCTATTCTAAATTAAAAAAGTTACAAGCTCTTTTACCTTACCAGCCCTGAACAGGGCCCTTTGCGGGGCATGCCCCAAGAAGTTCAGCTCTTTTGCCTGTAAAAAAAAACATACAATACCCCCCCCCCCCAACATTACAACCCACCACCCACATACCCCTAATCTAACCCAAACCCCCCTTAAATAAACCTAACACTAATCCCCTGAAGATCTTCCTACCTTGTCTTCACCATCCAGGTATCACCGATCCGTCCTGGTTCCAAGATCTTCATCCAACCCAAGCGGGGGTTGGCGATCCATAATCCGGTGCTGAAGAGGTCCAGAAGAGGCTCCAAAGTCTTCATCCTATCCGGGAAGAAGAGGCGATCCGGACCGGCAACCATCTTGATCCAAGCGGCATCTTCTATCTTCATCCGATGACGACCGGCTCCATCCTGAAGACCTCCACCAAGGACCCATCTTCTTCCGGCGACGTCCAACTGCAGAATGACGGTTCCTTTAAGGGACGTCATCCAAGATGGCGTCCCTCGAATTCCGATTGGCTGATAGGATTCTATCAGCCAATCGGAATTAAGGTAGGAATATTCTGATTGGCTGATGGAATCAGCCAATCAGAATCAAGTTCAATCCGATTGGCTGATCCAATCAGCCAATCAGATTGAGCTCGCATTCTATTGGCTGATCGGAACAGCCAATAGAATGCGAGCTCAATCTGATTGGCTGATTGGATCAGCCAATCGGATTGAACTTGATTCTGATTGGCTGATTCCATCAGCCAATCAGAATATTCCTACCTTAATTCCGATTGGCTGATAGAATCCTATCAGCCAATCGGAATTCGAGGGACGCCATCTTGGATGACGTCCCTTAAAGGAACCGTCATTCTGCAGTTGGACGTCGCCGGAAGAAGATGGGTCCGCGGTGGAGGTCTTCAGGATGGAGCCGGTCGTCATCGGATGAAGATAGAAGATGCCGCTTGGATCAAGATGGTTGCCGGTCCGGATCACCTCTTCTTCCCGGATAGGATGAAGACTTTGGAGCCTCTTCTGGACCTCTTCAGCACCGGATTATGGATCGCCAACCCCCGCTTGGGTTGGATGAAGATCTTGGAACCAGGACGGATCGGTGATACCTGGATGGTGAAGACAAGGTAGGAAGATCTTCAGGGGATTAGTGTTAGGTTTATTTAAGGGGGGTTTGGGTTAGATTAGGGGTATGTGGGTGGTGGGTTGTAATGTTGGGGGGGGGGTATTGTATGTTTTTTTTTACAGGCAAAAGAGCTGAACTTCTTGGGGCATGCCCCGCAAAGGGCCCTGTTCAGGGCTGGTAAGGTAAAAGAGCTTGTAACTTTTTTAATTTAGAATAGGGTAGGGAATTTATTATTTTGGGGGGCTTTGTTATTTTATTAGGGGGCTTAGAGTAGGTGTAATTAGTTTAAAATTGTTGTAAAATTTTTCTTATGTTTGTAAATATTTTTTTATTTTCTGTAACTTAGTTCTTTTTTATTTTTTGTACTTTAGCTAGTTTATTTAATTGTATTTATTTGTAGCAATTGTGTTTATTTAATTTATTGATAGTGTAGTGTTAGGTTAATTGTAGGTAATTTAGAAAATAATAGAGGTTGCCAAAGCGCCAAAAGAGGCTGGGTCTGAGCCAATGATAGTGAAAATCACGATCTTATAACAAATACATTTTATTCATACAGAAATAAAAACAGATAAAAACAAATAACAAATATTTAAAACTGCATAAAAAAGACCGAAATTTAAATACTAGCCTTGATTAGTGGCTAGAATAAAACACTCGTATTGCCTAGTTTCCCATTGGCAATATCTGAATTAATCAAGGTGGAACATGTGTCGTGTTCTAAAAAACGTCTATGTGGTGTAGCAAGATATTGCTTTCAAAATTAAATGAAATCAGAATTACTTAACTAATTGCTGTGGCATGTGTGACATACAATAAATGCCGTTCTTATAACAGCTTATGTAAGCAAACCTTGATGTTTGGAAAATCTTTATGTACAAACCTCAAACAGAAATCTAGGTATAGATAGATTGAATCTGCTGGTTACAGCAGCGTAGGATGGTTCTGCTAGTTACAGCAGCATATAAAATGTATATGGTGTGAGATATATCCTCACGATTTATCTGGCTTGTATTGTTTTCCAAAACAGTGATGGTGATAAATGTTCGTGAGTGGTACAACTTATGCGTGGTGGTAGCAAACTATAAATACAAGTGAAAATAAAAGTAACACACTAAATAATAAAAATAGCGTGGGACATCAAAGCAAATTAGAAAACAGAAATCACAATTTGTGATAAATGTGAGCAACGTTGAACTGTAATTCAGAGCGTGAAATAACAAACAAATATATAAACTCTGTGAACACTGTGAAGCCCCTTTGTTGTGTTCAGAAAATAATCATTTAAAAAATGAAAACGCAAAACAAGCAAAAGAACATATGTGAAAGACCCTTGAAATTAAGAGCAAACCAGATGATTCAAAAAAACAGTGGCCACTGTGTAAAAGGTAAAAAAACAATAAATGAACAGTCAATCCAACAGCAGATAAGTGATTGTTTAAAAAACTCTGCTAGTATAAGCGATCCTGTAATGAACAGTCAATCCATCAAATAGATAAATAAATTTTGAAACCTTCTGCTAATATTAGCGTGATGGTTCTACAGCCGAAGCCGAGTTGGAGTATAGAAACCGGAAGTCCTAGTCCTCTCTAGTTTCCGCGATACCTAAAAAATAAATATACAATAGTGCAGATAGTTTTCTTAATCTTATAACAAATTGAAATAAAACTCACCAGTCGACGCGTTTCGGTCTGTGCTAGACCTTTATCAAGACTTGATAAAGGTCTAGCACAGACCGAAACGCGTCGACTGGTGAGTTTTATTTCAATTTGTTATATGATTAAGAAAACTATCTGCACTATTGTATATTTATTTTTTAGGTATCGCGGAAACTAGAGAGGACTAGGACTTCCGGTTTCTATACTCCAACTCGGCTTCGGCTGTAGAACCATCACGCTAATATTAGCAGAAGGTTTCAAAATTTATTTATCTATTTGATGGATTGACTGTTCATTACAGGAACGCTTATACTAGCAGAGTTTTTTAAACAATCACTTATCTGCTGTTGGATTGACTGTTCATTTATTGTTTTTTTACCTTTTACACAGTGGCCACTGTTTTTTTTGAATCATCTGGTTTGCTCTTAATTTCAAGGGTCTTTCACATATGTTCTTTTGCTTGTTTTGCGTTTTTATTTTTTAAAATGATTATTTTCTGAACACAACAAAGGGGCTTCACAGTGTTCACAGAGTTTATATATTTGTTTGTTATTTCACGCTCTTAATTACAGGTCAACGTTGCTCACATTTATCACAAATTGTGATTTCTGTTTTCTAATTTGCTTTGATGTCCCACGCTATTTTTATTATTTAGTGTGTTACTTTTATTTTCACTTGTATTTATAGTTTGCTACCACCACGCATAAGTTGTACCACTCACGAACATTTATCACCATCACTGTTTTGGAAAACAATACAAGCCAGATAAATCGTGAGGATATATCTCACACCATATACATTTTATATGCTGCTGTAACTAGCAGAACCATCCTACGCTGCTGTAACCAGCAGATTCAATCTATCTATACCTAGATTTCTGTTTGAGGTTTGTACATAAAGATTTTCCAAACATCAAGGTTTGCTTACATAAGCTGTTATAAGAACGGCATTTATTGTATGTCACACATGCCACAGCAATTAGTTAAGTAATTCTGATTTCATTTAATTTTGAAAGCAATATCTTGCTACACCACATAGACGTTTTTTAGAACACGACACATGTTCCACCTTGATTAATTCAGATATTGCCAATGGGAAACTAGGCAATACGAGTGTTTTATTCTAGCCACTAATCAAGGCTAGTATTTAAATTTCGGTCTTTTTTATGCAGTTTTAAATATTTGTTATTTGTTTTTATCTGTTTTTATTTCTGTATGAATAAAATGTATTTGTTATAAGATCGTGATTTTCACTATCATTGGCTCAGACCCAGCCTCTTTTGGCGCTTTGGCAACCTCTATTATTTTCTAAATTGCTCTTTGACTACTAGGAGTCATATTTCCAAAGCTAAGGTCTTTTTCTAGGTAGGCGCTTAGTGTATCCTATTACAAACGATAATTGTAGGTAATTGTAGGTAGTTTATTTAATTATTTTATTGATAGGGTAGTGTTAGGTTTAATTATATCTTAGGTTAGGATTTATTTTACAGGTAAATTTGTTATTATTTTAACTAGGTAACTATTAAATAGTTCTTAACTATTTAATAGCTATTGTACCTAGTTAAAATAAATACAAAGTTACCTGTAAAATAAATATTAATCCTAAAATAGCTATAATATAATTATAATTTATATTGTAGCTATATTAGGGTTTATTTTACAGGTAAGTATTTAGCTTTAAATAGGATTAATTTATTTAATAAGAGTTAATTTATTTCGTTAGATTAAAATTATATTTAAGTTAGGGGGGTGTTAGTGTTAGGGTTAGACTTAGCTTTAGGGGTTAATACATTTATTAGAATAGCGGTGAGCTCCGGTCGTCAGATTAGGGGTTAATAATTGAAGGTAGGTGTCGGCGATGTTAGGGAGGGCAGATTAGGGGTTAATACTATTTATGATAGGGTTAGTGAGGCGGGTTAGGGGTTAATAACTTTATTATAGTAGCGCTCAGGTCCGCTCGGCAGATTAGGGGTTAATAAGTGTAGGCAGGTGTCGGCGACGTTGAGGGGGGCAGATTAGGGGTTAATAAATATAATATAGGGGTCGGCGGTGTTAGGGGCAGCAGATTAGGGGTACATAGGGATAACGTAGGTGGCGGCGCTTTGCGGTCGGAAGATTAGGGGTTAATTATTGTAAGTAGCTGGCGGCGATGTTGTGGGGGGCAGATTAGGGGTTAATAAATGTAATATAGGGGTCGGCGGGGTTAGGGGCAGCAGATTAGGGGTACATAAGTATAACGTAGGTGGCGGTCGGAAGATTAGGGGTTAAAATTTTTAATCGAGTGGCGGCGATGTGGGGGGAGCTCGGTTTAGGGGTACATAGGTAGTTTATGGGTGTTAGTGTACTTTAGGGTACAGTAGTTAAGAGCTTTATAAACCGGCGTTAGCAAGAAAGCTCTTAACTCCTGCTTTTTTCAGGCGGCTGGAATCTTGTCGTTAGAGCTCTAACGCTCACTGCAGAAACGACTCTAAATACCGGCGTTAGAAAGATCCCATTGAAAAGATAGGATACGCAAATGGCGTAGGGGGATCTGCGGTATGGAAAAGTCGCGGCTGCAAAGTGAGCGTTAGACCCTTTAATCACTGACTCCAAATACCAGCGGGCGGCCAAAACCAGCGTTAGGAGCCTCTAACGCTGGTTTTGACGGCTACCGCCGAACTCTAAATCTAGGCCTTAGTTTGTTGCAAACCTGCAAGAAAGAAGCATATTCATTTATCCACTATCAACCTGCTTAAAGGGACATAAGCTTTGTTTGTTTCTATTTTCCTGAGAAAGGAACGCTATCTCCTGTAAATAAATTCTATCCTCAAGAAGATATTTTGAATTAATATTCTTTTGGGAAGTTCTGATACCCTGCTTATTTTGTTTCCTGAGTGGGTCACGTCCTGGATATTTCTCAGTGTGCTAGCGTGTGTTTTAATATCCACGCTAGCAGTTGGGTTAAATCCTGAACTGACTAAATACGGCTGACATTACAAACGGGCCATAAATGGACCCCACTGAATTATCCATGGCCGTGACTCACCAGGGACAGTTACTGGGATCTCATGCTACCCACTTGCAATCCTTGGATACTAAGCTGGATCAAATCACTACATTATTACAGAGCTTGGTTGCTCCTATCCCTCCCAATCCTAACATTGAGGCATCTTCTCCTCCTATTCCCAACAACCAATCACAAGGACATTTGAGTCCTAGGATTCCTCTTCCAGATAAATATGATGGGAATCCTGAAGATTGTAGGGGTTTTTTGAATCAATGTCGACTTCACTTTCGTAACAGTCCTACCCTTTTTGCTACTCCCTCATCTCGGATTACATTCCTTATTTCCTTAATGAAAGGAAGAGCTTTGGCCTGGGTATCACCTCTGTTAGAAAAAGATGATCTTATACTTCAGGATGTGGATGCTTTTCTTTCTGTTTTTTCTAACGTGTTTGACAAACCTGGAAGGACTTCCGCTGCTGAAGCTTCTCTATTAGACCTACGTCAGGGTGGTCAATCAGTGTCTCAATATGCCATTGAGTTCCGCACTCTTGCATCTGAAACTAATTGGAATCAGGGAGCTCTTAGAGCAGCTTTTCGCAAAGGACTTTCAGAACGTCTCAAAGATGAATTGGTGTATCGGGAACTTCCAGACTCCCTAGAAGCCTTAATAAATCTTTGCATCAGTCTTGATTCTAGATACCGTGAACGCCAACAAGAAAGAGAAAGAAATCAGAGGTCCTCAACTCGAACTCCTTTTCGTCTGGCTCCTCGTTTTTCTAACCCGGTAACAACTGCCTCTCCTTCTCCTGATCAAGCTGAACCTATGGAAGTAGGAACCATAAAATTAACCAAAACTGAGCGTTTGAGAAGACGTTCTCTTGGCCTGTGTCTATACTGTGGCCTTAAAGGGCATTTATTAAGGGATTGTCCTACCAGGCCAGTAAAAGCCAGGGCTTAACTTCTGTCCAGGGAACTAAGTTAAGCCAAAAACAAGTTCATTCCCTCTTTAATAAACTCTTTGTTCCTGTAACCCTTCAATTGGGTGATAACAAGATTCATACCCAAGCTCTTATTGATTCTGGTGCTGGAGGAGTGTTCATTGACTCCACTTTTGTGTCTACTCACACTATTCCCTTACTAAGAAAGAAGTTTTCAGTTTCCGTCTCTACTGTTAGTGGAGATCCTTTGGGTTCCGGACTCATCCAGTTTACTACTATACCCATACTTTTTTCTGTCGGAGTACTTCATTGTGAGAGGATATGTTTTGATGTGATTACTACTCCTCAATTTCCCATAATCCTGGGTCTTCCTTGGCTTCAGTTACATAATCCTACCTTTTCTTGGACCCATGGTGAACTCACCTCCTGGGGATTATATTGCCATACTAACTGTCTTCAACCACTTACTAAAATACCACTCACTATTGCTCTTACTACCGATACTTCTGGTCCTCTACCTACGCAGTATCAAGATTTTGTCGATGTCTTTTCTAAAAAAGAAGCAGAACGTCTTCCTCCTCATCGTTCATTTGATTGCCCTATTGATCTTCTCCCTGGAGCTCCTTATCCTCGAGGCAAAACCTACCCACTTTCTAGGCCTGAAAATGTAGCCTTGGAAGAATATATCAAAGATAATTTGGCCAGAGGATTCATTCGACCCTCCTCTTCTCCTGTAGGGGCTGGGTTCTTCTTTGTGGGAAAGAAGGATGGCGGACTGCGACCTTGTATCGATTACAGAGGGTTAAATCAAATTACCATCAAGAACAGTTATCCTTTACCCCTAATACCTGAATTATTCACATATCTTCAAGGTTCCACCATTTTTACCAAGCTCGATCTCCGTGGAGCATACAATCTTATCCGTATGCGCAAGGGTGATGAGTGGAAGACAGCCTTTAACACTCGATTTGGGCATTATGAGTATCTTGTCATGCCGTTTGGGCTGTGTAATGCCCCTGCTGTTTTTCAACACTTCGTGAATGAGATTTTTCGGGATTTCTTGAATATTTTTGTTATCATTTACCTTGACGATATATTAATTTTTTCTCAGAACTACCAAGATCATATACAGCACGTCAGGAAAGTACTTCAACGTTTAAGAGATAACCATCTATTTGCCAAACTGGAGAAATGTTCTTTTCATCAAAGGTCTATTCCCTTTTTGGGATATGTAATCTCTGAATCAGGATTTGAAATGGATCCAACTAAACTCTCTGCCATTTTGGAGTGGCCTAAACCTGATTCTCTTAAAGCTCTGCAACGTTTCCTGGGATTTGCCTTTATTACAGGAAATTCATCAAAGGTTTTGCTACTATAACGTCACCTCTTTCGTCTCTCACCAGGAAAGGACAAAACTGTAAAGATTGGCCTCCTGAAGCTGTTGAAGCTTTTGATTCTCTCAAAAAAGCTTTCTCTTCTGCACCTATCCTGCGTCACCCAAATCCGGATTTTCAATTTATTCTTGAAGTGGATGCTTCATCAGTTGCTGCTGGGGCTGTTCTTTCCCAACGTATACCTGACACAGGAAAGATCCACCCTGTGGGATTCTTCTCCAAGAAATTTTCTCCTTCTGAATTAAATTATGATGTAGGTAATAAGGAGTTACTTGCTATTAAAATGGCACTGGATGAATGGAGGCATTGGTTGGAAGGCACTTCTTTGCCGTTTACTATACTCACAGATCATAAAAACCTTCTCTATCTTCAAACGGCCAAACGACTGAACTCCAGACAAGCACGTTGGTCTTTGTTCTTCTCACGTTTTCATTACAATCTGTCTTATATTCCCGGTTCTAAGAACATCAAGGCTGACGCCCTTTCCAGACAATTTCAAGACACTTCAACTCCTGAAACTGGTACCATACTTCAACCTCATAAAGTCTTAGCCCAGTTATCAACCTCGTGGTTACATGACTTACAATCTGCTCAAAAGGATCTTCCTTTGTCTTGCAAACCTCCTGATGGCCTACTCTTTGTTCCTAAACGTCTTCGTTCCAAGATTCTATATTGGGCTCATGACAGTCCTCTCTCTGGACATCCTGGCATCAGTAACACCGCTCGAAGGCTCAAGCAACATGTCTGGTGGCCTACTCTGTCTCAAGATGTTACAGATTATGTCTCAGTATGTACACAGTGTGCCAGCAATAAGACTCCTCGTCAACTTCCCTCCGGTTTGCTTCAACCGTTACCCATTCCTCATCAGCCTTGGACCCATTTATCCATGGATTTTATTACCGATCTTCCTCTTTCAGCTGGAAACAACACTATCTGGGTGGTTGTTGACAGGTTCACTAAGACAGCTCACTTCATTCCTTTACCTGGTTTACCATCTGCCAAAAGACTTTCCAAACTTTTTCTCTTACACATTGTGAGATTACATGGCTTCCCTCTGAACATAGTTTCGGATAGAGGAGTACAATTTGTTTCTCGGTTTTGGAGATCACTCTGCAAACACTTTGGAACAACTATCTCTTTGTCTACTTCACATCATCCGGAGTCTAATGGCCAAACCGAAAGGGTTAACCAGTGCCTTGAAACTTATTTGAGGCATTATGTGGATCATCATCATTCTAATTGGACTGGTTACCTTCCACTAGCAGAATTGGCTCATAACACACGTTACAACTCCTCTCTTCGGACCTCTCCTTTTCATGCAGCCTATGGATTTCAACCCAGAACGTTTCCTCTACACACCTCTTCCACTGAAAATCCTGCTTCTGATCTATCCGCCAGGAGGTTAACTCGTCATTGGAAGAAAATACGCCTTCTTCTTTCCAAGGCTTCTGAACGTTATAAGTTCTATTCTGATCTTCGGCGACGGAGGGCTCCCAAATATCGGCCTGGCGATAAGGTTTGGGTTTCTTCACGTCATCTTCGCCTCAAACAGCCTTCCACCAAATTGGGGCCACGATATGTGGGTCCTTTCCGAATACTGGGTCAAGTATGTCCTACTGCTTACCGAATTGCTCTGCCCAAGACCCTCAAAGCCCATCCGGTATTTCACGTATCTCTTTTGAAACCTGTATTATCTAATAGGTATTCTAAACCTCTGCTCAAACCTCCACCTCTTTTGATTCAAGGCCTACCTGAATTTGAGGTCAGTCACATCCTGGATTCCAAACTTCGTGGGAAGAAACTGTATTATCTCATTCATTGGAAAGGTTATCCTGTTACTGAACGATCCTGGGAACCTGCCCGGCAGGTGCGTGCCCCTGCCTTAATTAAGGCCTTTCACAAGTTCCACCCTACTAGGCCTGGTCCTGTCCCCCGGAGGGGTCCTTGAGGGGGGGGTGATGTCATGAATTCACCGTTCATCGCCGTGTCGCCGCGGCTCCCGGATCTCTTCTGGGGTTCTACGTCACGTTGCTAGGCAACGTGACGCATTCTCTGACAACCCCTATGACGTGGCGGCCTCTCTCTGCCTTTAAATCTCGGCGGGAGATTTACTCGGTGCCCGTTTGTTCTCTCTCTTCTGCCGGTCCCTGTCTGAGTGAGTACAATCTTATGAAACCTGACCCTATCCTCCTCGACTTTGTTTTGCCAATGCCTCTTGCTTCCAAATCTTGTTTGCCTGCTAACCTGCCTAAAGGACATTATCATTTGTTTGCGGACACCTGCTTAAAGGGACATTATCTTTGTTTGCTTTAATCCTGCTAATAAGGACATTATCATTTGTTTGCTTACAATCTTGCTTAAAAGGACATTATCATTTGTTTGCTGACACCTGCTTAAAGGGACATTATCTTTGTTTGCTTTAATCCTGCTAATAAGGACATTATCATTTGTTTGCTTACAATCTTGCTTAAAAGGACATTATCATTTGTTTGCGGACACCTGCTTAAAGGGACATTATCTTTGTTTGCTTTAATCCTGCTAATAAGGACATTATCATTTGTTTGCTTACAATCTTGCTTAAAAGGACATTATCATTTGTTTGCTGACACCTGCTTAAAGGGACATTATCTTTGTTTGCTTTAATCCTGCTAATAAGGACATTATCATTTGTTTGCTTACAATCTTGCGTAAAAGGACATTATCATTTGTTTGCGGACACCTGCTTAAAGGGACATTATCTTTGTTTGCTTTAATCCTGCTAATAAGGACATTATCATTTGTTTGCTTACAATCTTGCTTAAAAGGACATTATCATTTGTTTGCGGACACCTGCTTAAAGGGACATTATCTTTGTTTGCTTTAATCCTGCTAATAAGGACATTATCATTTGTTTGCTTACAATCTTGCTTAAAAGGACATTATCATTTGTTTGCTGACACCTGCTTAAAGGGACATTATCTTTGTTTGCTTTAATCCTGCTAATAAGGACATTATCATTTCTTTGCTGACAATCCTGCTTAAAAGGACATTAACATTTGTTTGCGGACACCTGCTTAAAGGGACTTTATTTTTGTTTGCTTTATTTCTGCTAAAAGGACATTATTATTTTGTTTGCTAACAACCTGCTTAAAGGGACATTCTTAGTTTGTTGCAAACCTGCAAGAAAGAAGCATATTCATTTATCCACTATCAACCTGCTTAAAGGGACATAAGCTTTGTTTGTTTCTATTTTCCTGAGAAAGGAACGCTATCTCCTGTAAATAAATTCTATCCTCAAGAAGATATTTTGAATTAATATTCTTTTGGGAAGTTCTGATACCCTGCTTATTTTGTTTCCTGAGTGGGTCACGTCCTGGATATTTCTCAGTGTGCTAGCGTGTGTTTTAATATCCACGCTAGCAGTTGGGTTAAATCCTGAACTGACTAAATACGGCTGACATGAACCACTGATTTCAGAAGTGACATATGAGAGATTGGGTGTATGTGGAGAGTATTTAGGAGTTTAATATAGTAAGCCACAGAGTTAACCCAATGGAGAAATTGAAATTGACCCACCAACCTTGGACCAAGTTTATATGACGGTTGTTTAAATTTTAAGTGTTTTGTGGAAAGCCAAATCGAATCCCCGGTTGGTATGCTGGGGCTTCCCATTGCTTATGATTTGCAAAGACTTGGTATCAATCAGCTGTAAAATGAAACAACTGACGTATATGTTTCCAATGATGTGGACGTATGTGGGTTCATTTGTCTGATGCTAGAACACCAGACACCTGAATCTCCAGAGGGAAGTTCTAAGGTTGATTTCCACAGTCTGCCTGAAAAGGTGTGATGTGCTGAATGATAGAGTAAGCTGCGGGCTAATTCAGCCATAGGGAGTAATTTCACCCAACCATCTAAAAAAGCTAAAGTATAATTTCTAAAGCTTCTAGGTCTTTATTCACTCTTTGGGGTAGATTTAACAAAGGTCGAGCAGCTATGATTCGCTGTAGCTAATCATGTCCGCTCGACCTCGCTAAATGCCTACTGCATATGCTGTCTGCATTTAACATTGCACAAGCATTTCTGGTGAAATGCTTGTGCAATGCCCACCCCCTGCTCATGGGTTGTCAATCATCCTGATTGTATCGGATCAGGATGATTTCAGTCTGCCACGTAAAAGGTGGCAGAGAAGTTAAAGGGACATAAAACAGGTTGAGAACTGTGCATACCCTAAAAGGGCTAATTAATTAAAAAATAGTTTGCATAAAAATTGTTTAAAAATTGCTGGCAAGTATTTTTAAATCATTTTCAAAAGTAAGCAAAATAAATTACATAGCTAAGCTGCCTGGGCAGCCAACTCCACCCCCCCCCCTCCCCCTTATCAGTGTTTAGACACAGGGATTGTATTTCAACTGAGTTCACAGCTTCTAGGCATGCTCCAGCAAATAATCCTGATGCACTTTTGCATTCTAACAAAATAACAATAGATATAGATACAGTCATAGAAGGAAATGAGTTAGAGTTTTACAATTCATAAACTAAAAAGAAAGGGTTAATGGAGAGGCACTATATAAATTTGCAAGTAAAGTAATTAAAGTATATATTATTATATTTTATCTCTATCCCAACTTGTTTTATGTCCCTTTAAGGAGCAGCAGTCTTATGACCGCTGCTTCTTAACTTCCATTTCAGGCGGACCTGAAACGATGGGGCTCCGAAGCAGTATCCGCTGCTTAATAAATGGAGCCCTTTATGTTTGACCATTAGACTGTGGATGAACTGTAGAAGATACTGAGCCTTAAATTCCCAGCTTTTGGCAAACAGCTCTCCAAAACTTAGAGACTAATTGTGTTCCTCTGTCAGAAACCAAATTGCTGGGTAATCCACATAGACATATAACTTAAGAGATAAAGAGTGATGCCAGCATCTGGGAAGATGGGTGCATCTTTAAAGGGACATGAAACACAACATATTTTCTTTTTCTTATTTTTAATGATTGAAATAGAACATGTGATTTTAAACAACTTTTCAATTTACTTCTTTTATCCAATTTGCTTCATTCTCTTGGTATCCTTTCTTGAAGGAGCAGCTATGCACTACTGGGAGTAGAAGAGAAAAGGATATACAAGGCGATACAATAAAAATTATGCCTATACAGATTTTCGTTGTGTAACGTGTAATACACGTAGTCACAAAGACTGCTTATATAACGCCACGTAAAAAGGAAATTATATACAACCCAATACTCAGTCCATATATGTGGATATAGTAATGTTCCAATAGTGGTTGTTTATGGATATAGACGGCTGCTCCTTTAAAAGAGTCTCATCACGAACTCTGCGTAGCAAACTGTAAAAACAAAAATAGGAACAGGAATGCGCATCTAAGTGTAGATTAAAAAACACTTTTAATAATTTTTAATAATGTAGTGTCCTATAAAGAAACGCACTCACAATTTGGCAAATATAAAATAGCAATATAACAACAGTTTATAAAACTGCAAACCTGCTCTGGCGTTTTTCTCCCAGCAGTAGAAAGGCACAAGTTAGCGTATCCGCCGATCACACAGAGAGGTGTGTTTCCAACCTGGCCAATCAGATGTCCTTAGGCCCGTTACAGTCCTTCCAAGTGGCTCAAAGTTGGAGGTGTGTTATTACACCCTTTAGGAATGGTGCCTAGATGACTCGCTGTGATTTTCTCTGTGAGTGATATTCCACAAATGTCTGTGTTCACAGGATTACGCAGCACGGGTACAATAATATAAAATTCATATAAAAAACTCAGAAAAGGCCCTCAGCCCATGTTATGCTTGTTAATAGTAGCAAGCACACTATCGTAGCCTCACAGGGATCCTTTTTGTTTCTTCACTCAACGTACCTTTCGTTCCAAACAGGAACTTTTTCAAGAGTGATCACAAGTACTTCCTTCCTGTCTTTAAAAAGGCAGGAGGGTGAGTACTCCTCCTATTAACTCTTTAAGGAAAAAAAGACTTTAAAAATAATATTAAAAGATAATATACCCTCATATAAAAAATTTTAAGAACATATACTAAATCTTTGTACATATTCTAACAAGTTCAACAGTACACATATTTAGAAAAATTGTTTTATAAAAATTAAATAAATAATTATCCTCATAATGATAAAAAATTAAATTTAAGAATGTATTTATTACAATACCATTGCTCCTTGCTGCTAATAACCCTTAACCTATGCGTGTGTATTACTATAAGTGGGTACAGGTAGCCTGGTCCTATTATCTAGTAAACATTTCTGGAGATCATCGATATTATTTATATGTTTATCAAATTGGAACAATATATTCCTATACCTTAAAATGATATTTTACACTCAGGACACAGACAGCGCGAGTTATATTAGAAATGACTAAATGTCCAATTCAACATTCATCCCTTTAGGGTGAAGACAATTCAGTTCCTTAATCCAATATGTCTTGCGCTGCCGTAACTTTAGTAACCTATTAGTGTCCCAAATGTTGAGAGGGATCCATTCTATGATTTTTATTTGTAGATCTTTACGGTCCTTATTGTGAAATAACTTAAAGTGTTGGGAGACACTATCGGCTAGATTACGAGTTTTTGTCGGTAAGGCTTGGGGGGCTAACGCACAGTATATGCTCACTACTCACCTACAAACAATGCTGGTATTACAGGTTTTTACAAACCCGCTGTTAGCCGCGAAAAAGTGAGCGGAGAGCAAAATTTAGCTCCACATCTCACCTCAATACCAGCACTGCTTACGGTAGCGGTGAGCTGGCTAAACGTGCTTGTGCACGATTTCCCCATAGGTATCAATGGGGCTGATTCGGCTGAAAAAAAGTCTAACACCTGCAAAAAAGCAGCGTTCACCTCCTAACGCAGCCCCATTGATTCCTATGGGGAAATACTTTTTATGTCTACACCTAACACCCTAACATGAACCCAGAGTCTAAACACCCCTAATATTACACTTATTAACCCCTAATCTGCCGCCCCCGACATCGCTGACACCTACATTATATTATTAACCCCTAATCTGCCGCTCCAGACACCGCCACAACCTACATTATACTTATGAACCCCAAATCTGTCGCCCCCAACATCGCCAACACATACATTATATTAACCCCTAATCTGCCGCCCCCAATGTCGCTGCAAACTAACTACATTTATTAACCCCCTAATCTGTCGCCCCCAACATCGCCAACACCTACATTAGATTTATTAACCCCTATTCTGCCGCCCCAATGTCGTCGCAACCTACCTACAATTATTAACCCCTAATTTGCCGCCCCCAACGTAGCCGCCACTATAATAAATTATTAACCCCTAAACCTAAGTCTAACCCTAACTTAAATATAATTTAAATAAATCTAAATAAAAATACTATTATTAAATAAATTATTCCTATTTAAAACTAAATACTTACCTATAAAATAAACCATAAGATAGCTACAATATAACTAATAGTTACATTGTATCTATCTTAGGGTTTATTTTTATTTTACAGGCAACTTTGTATTTATTTTAACTTGGTAGAATAGTTATTAAATAGTTAATAAATACAAATATACCTGTAAAATAAATCCTAACCTAAGTTACAATTACACCTAACACTACACTATCATTAAATAAATTACCTAAATTAACTACAATTAATTACAATTAAATTAAATAAGCTAAATTACGGGAAAAAAAACACTAAATTACAGAAAAAAATAAAATAATTACAATTTTTTAAAACTAATTACACCTAATCTAATCCCCCTAATAAAATAAAAAAGCCCCCCAAAATAATAAAAATCCCTATCCTATACTAAATTACAAATAGCCCTTAAAATGGCTTTTTGCGGGGCATTGCCCCAAAGTAATTGGATCTTTTACCTGTAAAAAAAAAAGACAATACCCCCCCAACATTACAACCCACCACCCACACACCCAACCCTACTCTAAAACCCACCCAATCCCCCTTAATAAAACCTAACACTACCCCCTTGAAGATCACCCTACCTTGAGACGTCTTCACCCAACCCGGGCAGAAGTGGTCCTCCAGACGGTCCGAAGTCTTCATCTTATCCGGGCAGAAGAGGTCCTCCAGACGGCCAGAAGTCTTCATCCAGGCGGCATCTTCTATCTTCATCCATCCGGAGCGGAGCGGGTCCATCTTCAAGACATCCGACTCAGAGCATCCTCTTCTTCCGACGACTAACACTAAATGACGGTACCTTTAAGTGACATCATCCAAGATGGCGTCCCTTCAATTCCGATTGGCTGATAGAATTCTATCAGCCAATCGGAATTAAGGTAGAAAAAATCCTATTGGCTGATCCAATCAGCCAATAGGATTGAGCTCACATTCTATTAGCTGATTGGATCAACCAATCGGAATTGAAGGTACATCATCTTGGATGACGTCACTTAAAGGTACCGACATTTAGTGTTTGTCGTCGGAAGAAGAGGATGCTCCACGTTGGATGGCTTGAAGATGGACCCGTTCCACTCCGGATGGATGAAGATAGAAGATGCCGCCTGGATGAAGACTTCTGGCCGTCTGGAGGACCTCTTCTGCCCGGATAGGATAAAGACTTCGGACCGTCTGGAGGACCACTTCTGCCCGGTTGGGTGAAGACGTCTCAAGGTAGGGTGATCTTCAAGGGGGTAGTGTTAGGTTTTATTAAGGGGGGATTGGTTGGGATTTAGAGTAGGGTTGAGTGTGTGGGTGGTGGGTTGTAATGTTGGGGGGGTATTGTCTTTTTTGTTACAGTTAAAAGAGCTGATTACTTTGGGGCTATGCCCCGCAAAAAGCCATTTTAAGGGCTATTTTTATTATTTTGGGGGGCTTTTTTATTTTATTAGGGGGATTAGATTAGGTGTAATTAGTTTTAAAAATTTTTAAATTATTTAATTTTTTTCTGTAATTTAGTGTTTTTTTTCTGTAATTTAGTTTATTTAATTTAATTGTAATTAATTGTAGATAATTTAGGTAATTTATTTAATGATAGTGTAGTGTTAGGTGTAATTGTAACTTAGGTTAGGATTTATTTTACAGGTTTTTTTGTACTTATTTTAACTAGGAAGTTATTAAATAGTTAATAACTATTTAATAACTATTCTACCTAGTTAAAATAAATACAAAGTTGCCTGTAAAATAAAAATAAACCCTAAGATAGCTACAATGTAACTATTAGTTATATTGTAGCTAGCTTAGGGTTTATTTTATCTGTAAGTATTTAGTTTTAAATAGGAATAATTTAGTTAATTGTAGCAATTTTATTTAGATCATTTTAAATTATATTTAAGTTAGGGGGTGTTAGGGTTAGGGTTAGACTTAGGTTTAGGGGTAAAAAATTTAATATAGTTGCAGCGACGTTGGGGGCGGCAGATTAGGGGTTAATAAATGTAGGTAGGTGTCGGCGATGTTAGGGACGGTAGATTAGGGGTTAATAAAATTTAACTAATGGGGGGCGGAGCCAACTGCCGAGCCAGCTAGACGTGTATGCTTGTAGCTCCAGACTCATAGATAACATTTACTAATTTATTTAGCGTGTACAGAGCCCAAACTTGTTCTAAATTACTCTAAAAGATTAAAGCTACCTGTAATATTTTACTAGGGGCCGAAGCTAACTTAATCATGGAGCGCAACGCTGAAACTTATCTTTACGCTACCCCACACAGGCGTACCGGCTGGAGCCTATATCTCAACAATATGGAAGCCCTTACAGTTTGGGAACAACATACCCAGCAAAGCTTAGATCAACACTTTCGAAGCATGAAAGAGGACCTGATGTCATTGTTGCTAGCGCTCACTCCGCAGGGAACCCACACGGAGGAGGCCGTAGATCTGACACAACTCGCCGAGGCTAATAAGACAACAGCTGAGCTTATGCGGGGGATCACCTCTGGCAGTGACATGCCGCACTCTGAACTTTGCGAGATGGATCTTCTACTGCCTTTCCCCTCTTCGCAGCCCATCCAGGTGAAGCCGGAACCCGGTGAGAATATCACTGCGACAGCAGTGTGCACACTTGTTATGCCGCCATCTTGGGCCTTACATACTCACCCCCCTCCTCTTGGGGCCGCTGCCTCTGTCCCGGGACACAACTTCTATGGATCTATAATCACACCGGCATCGTTAGCGCTGCAGAGCTTGTTCAAAATTACTCCGTTAGCAGACACATTCCCAGACACCGGCTTCTTATCGAGATATCTCCAGTCTCTCTGGTTATCGATTCCCCAACTTCTAGGATCAGGGTCTTTATGGCCCTACTGGAACCTGAGAAAATTTTGGGCAACGACTCATGATTCCAGTGACATTATTTTCAAGCTCTCAGGAACTTGTTGTGCCTTCCTGTTACTTCAAACCTCCCTGAGACTTTCTCATCCAATATGGACTTCCTATGTAAGGTCCTCTGTTTATCAGTTTATGCCTTATAATGTTGGTTAAGCATGTCACAAAATCTTGCAACTTGGGTCACTCTGCCTTATGGCTTCAATTTCTTTATAATGTTTGCCCCGCCATCTTTCATGATTAGATCTTTTGCCTATGTGTTTCAACGGTTATGTTTTTGTGTCACTTGCAGGGAGCACATTTATTCTCTTGCTGCTAACTCATATATTTATAGATTGTAGTCTCTACTGTATATATAAGCCATGAAAGTTACTGATTAATATATGTATTCTGCTGATGAAACTCCTATTACAGGTGAAAGTTGTGTAGCTCAACTTAGTATATTATCACATTTTATAGCCCACACGGATGTATACCTGTAGATGTTTATGTTATGATAATGATCCTATGATTAGAGACTCTGTATACTGAAATTCTGACTTACAATCCTCTCACTTGGAGCCGAGCTTTAATATTATCTGCAGATAAAGAGACTAGATTCATATTCTATTTAATCTTACACTTATGTTTGGTAAACCTTTTGCTATCACCAGATATGCTATATCCGTTAAAATGTAGAATGAGCCGCACTATATAGTTCATTTCTCCTCCTCAGAAGGGCACATGATTAAATGTTAGCAAGGCATGAAAAGATATATTTAGGAAGACTCGCTTAGACGGTATTTAATTGCACTCTCTCTCAGATGAAGCTTTGGCCTGAAGTTAGCTGCAGTACCTCCTTTTATTTATATCTGAATGGTATATGGTGCTACCTCTCTTAGTAGAGGAGACTTTACAAAGTTATTAACAGGACAATCCACCCACTTTTACTGGGCCCCTCTCCTCCCTTTCCCGCCGGTATCTATTGCCTGCGGGTCATATCCCTCCTCCCTTTCCCACTCTGCCTATAGGTGGCACTCCCCCAGGAGAGGGGCTCATACCGAAGCCCTTCATGCTTCATATATTTTAATAATCCCCCTCACACATAACTTTGGCAACAGATAAGCTAACCCCTTTATTTTAGTCTGTCCCCATCCAGCTTTACTGAGCTCTACTCTCCCACTCCTAGCAAACTCTATTACTTCAGTGGATGACCTCCTCATCCTTCATCCCACCTCATAGTATTCAATCTCACTTTATGTCATAATAAGACACTGCTGGGCTGTGTTAACTGGGAAAGCACGGCTCAGCATAACAGATAAATTAATGATCTTGGTTTGGGACATGTATGCAGTAACTCATAGTAGTTATAGTGTTGGAGAAATCTGTCTATGTGGGTGCTCTATTTATATTTATCTATGTTTTTCACGTATTTGGTTATCTCCCCCTGTTTTTACCTTACTGGAGGTAAAAGCCCTACTCTCTTTGGTTCTTAGGCTCATCACTTGTTACCATATAGTTTAATAAGCTTGACTCATGTCCATATCACAGGGCCTCAAATTGTACCTGCCTCGGTTCCAGGTGCAACCACCCTTTCTATTTTATCATTAGTCTATTTAGTAACTTAGATTCACACATATTTTATAGTATGCATACTACTTCTCTATAATATATATGCCATGATTATATTCATCCTCCTTTTGTTAGTTCCCTGCCTCATAGAGTTAAATAGCATTGTAGTCTACACCCTAATAATGTTTTGATTGGCTCCGCCCTCCCATCTCCCCTCTATTTTTAGCGGCTTTGGCCCGCTGCTTCCCCCCCCCCCCGTTTATACAGGCCTACGGGAGGCCTGATAACAGCCAACTCCCTACCTCTTACCCTTATTTAACTGCTAGAACACCTTTATTGTAGAGTGGGGACCATTAGTTTTCAGTTATAAAAAAAAAAAAAAAGAGGCTTCATTTATACATGTTCCAGTCACACATGTTGTTTATTTACAGTTTTACATTTCAGGTTAAAGATCACAATGCTGGTACTATAACTTATGTTACCCTTACTCTTCTGTTTTTGAACCAACTAAGGATTTCATGTCACCGATCCCAGCTTCCATACAAGTAAAGCACTATTATAGATTGGACACTGAGATATCAAAAGCTACATTAGTGCACCAACGGTTTAATCCTTGTTTACTCTTGATATGTGAACTGCATAAGTTTCTTTGTTTTATCTCTGTGTATACGATATTGTGCCTGGATATATTCTTTGTGTTGTTTATATTCAATGCCTCAAATAAAAAATTATTTAAAAAAAAAAAAAAATTTAACTCATGTTTGCGAGGCGGGAGTGCGGCGGTTTAGGGGTTAATATATTTATTGAAGTGGCGGCCATGTCCGGTCATCAGATTAAGCGTTAAAAAATGTATTTAAGTGTTTGCGATTTGGGAGGGGGCTCGGTTTAGGGGTTAATAGGTAGTTTATGGGTGTTAGTGTACTTTTTAGCACTTTAGTTAAGAGTTTTATGTTACGGCGTTAGCCCATAAAACTCTTAACTACTGACTTTTAAATGCGGTAAGAGTCTTGACAGGAGAGGGTCTACCGCTCACTTTTTCCAAGACTCGTAATACCGGCGTTAGGCAAATCCCATTAAAAAGATAGGATATGCAATTTACGTAAGTGGATTTGCGGTATGCTCGAGTTTCGGGAAAAAAGTGAGCGGTTCACCTGTACCTGCCAGACTCGTAATACCAGCGGGCGTTAAAAAGCAGTGTTGGGACCTCTGTGTAATGTGCCCACACATAGCAGTAAATCATAACACTATTGAAAACTATGATAACACTAGGAGTTACACCAATAAAAATAGGTGCACATGTATGAGCACCTATGTGGTGTACCATTTGAAATGCAAATGTGATTTTATCTATGTTGGGAGAACTAAGAGGAAAATAAAGTACAGATTCAGGGAACACCTTAACAATATTGATAAGGGTTTAGAAACTCATAGTGTCTCCCAACACTTTAAGTTATTTCAAAATAAAGACCCAAAAGATCTACAAATAAAAATCATAGAATGGATCCCTCCCAACATTTGGGACACTAATAGGTTACTAAAGTTACGGCAGTGCGATACATATTGGATTAAGGAACTGGATTGTCTTCACCCTAAAGGGATGAATGTTGAATTGGACATCCAGTCATTTCTAATATAACTCACGCTGTCAGTGTCTTGAGTGGGGGGCCATATAGATGTTGAAGAGGGTGGGGCTAAGAGAAGAGCCTTGGGGTATGCCGCAGCTGATTGCTGTGGGATTGGAGGAGAAGGGTGGGAGTCTGACTTTCTGGGTTCTGCCGCTGAGGAAGGAGGTGATCCATTCCATGGCCTTATTGCGGATGCTGGCATCGTGTAGGCGCGTGAGGAGGGTGCTGTGGTCTACAGTGTCGAATGTGGCTGAGAGGTCTAGAAGGATGAGGGTGGTAGTCTCTCCTTGGTTGAGCAGGGCACGGATTTCATCTGTGGCGGCGAGGAGGGCGATCTCGGTGCTGTGATTACTCCTGAAACTGGATTGGGAGGGGTCCAAGATGTGGTTGGTCTCGATGTGGTCAACAAGTTGTGCGTTGATGGCCTTCTCGATTACTTTGGCTGCAAAGGGGAGTAGAGAGATAGGACGGTAGTTTTTAGGATCTATGGGGTCAGCTGTGGATTTCTTCAGCAGGGGTTTCAGCTCTGCATGCTTCCAGTCATCTGGGAAGGTACCAGTTTTTATGGAGCAGTTTATGGTGAGGCAGCGTTCGTAGGCGAGGGTAAAACCCGCTTTGTTGAATATAGTGGTGAGTGTGTCCTCCGTGGTGAGGGGGAACCAGGTAGTCCGTAGACGGTGGTGGGTGGTGGGTTTGGGTGAGGTGGGGGTGGGTGGCTTGGCAGTGAGTGGTGAGTTCTGGAGCTCGAGGCTGTCATAGATGTTGATGATCTTGCGGTGGAAGTAAGTAGCGATGTTGTCGCAGAGGTCCTGGGAGGGTGGGATGTCGTTAGTGTCACTGTTGGGTTTCGAGAATTCCTTGATGACTGTTAACAGCTCCTTGATGTTGTGGGTTTTGGTGTGGATTCTGTCTAGGATAGCGGTTTTCTTTGTGGTTTTTATGAGGTGGTGGTGGGTGGTGACGGCTTCTTTGTAGGCGGATTTGTCCGAGGGGGACTTGCTGGATCTCCATGTTCTCTCTAATCGTCTGCAGTGGCGTTTGGAGTCCTGGAGGGTGGGGGTGAAACAGCTGGCTTTGTTGGTGGGCTGGCGGCTGGACGGTTTCTTGAGGGGGGCAAGGGTATTTGCGCAGTCTGTGATCCAGCGATGTAGGTGGCGGGCAGAGGAGTTGGCGTCAGTGGAGGTCACTGGGGGGGACTTGATCAGGGTGGAGTGCAGTTGTTCTTGGGTGATGTTGTTCCAGTTTCTGCGGGGTGGGTGGTGATGCTGGAGGTGTGTGGTAGGTTTGTTGAAGGAGAAGTGTATACAGTGATGGTCAGTCCAGTGGAGTTCATTTATGTGGTTGACTGAGAGAAGATTGGGTCGAGGGTGTGTCCGGTTATGTGGGTTGGGGCGTTTACAAGTTGCTTCAGTCCAATGATTCCAAGGTTTTCAAGGAGGTTAGTGGTGTTGTGGTCATTGGGGTTGTCTAGATGGAAGTTGAGGTTGCCGAGTAGGATGTAGTCCTTTGAGGCGAGGGTGTGGGGTGCAAGGTGGATGGTGATGGAGTCACAGAAGGCGGGACATGGTCCTGGAGGTCTGTAGATGAGGGTGCCACGGAGGGTGGTGTTGTGGTTAACCTTCATTTTGAAGTGTAGATGTTCATAGTCTGGTGAGTGATCATCGGAGGTGGTTGTGACTTGGATGGAGTGTTTGTGGATGATGGCGATGCCTCCTCCAGGTCGGTTTCTGCGGTCTTTGTGGGAGATATTATAGCCACCGGGGATGGGGATGGCGGTGTCCGGCGCTGATGTGGGGTTGAGCCAGTTCTTAAAATTTTTTATATGAGGGAATATTATCTTTTCATATTATTTTTTAAGTCTTTCTTTCCTTAAAGAGTTAATAGGAGGAGTATTCACCCTCCTGCCTTTAAAAGACAGGAAGGAAGTACTTGTGATCACTCTTAAAAAAGTTCCTGTTTGGAACAAAACATACTATTAACAAGCATAACGTGGGCTGAAGGCCTTTTCTGAGTTTTTTTATATGAATTTTATATTATTGTACCCATGCTTCGTAATCCTGAGAACACAGACATTTGTGGAATATCACTCACAGAGAAAATCACAGCAAGTCATCTAGGCACCATTCCTAAAGGGTGTAATAACACACCTCCAACTTTGAGCCACTTGGAACTACTGGGAGTAATCTGAAGACATCTGAACCAATAAAAACAGGAATTTGAATGCAGCCAACAATCAGCAGCTAGCTCCCAGTAATGTACTGCACTGCTCCTGAGCCTACCTAGATATGCTTTTCAACTAAGGATACCAAGGTTTTATGTTTTAAGTGAATTAAATCAGTAATTTTAGAAAATAAATCTTCTACAACCTAAATGATAGTATGACCCCTGTAAGAAGGTAGGTTTGTGATTAAGGTCATGCTTAAATTCTGCATGTCCAAGGTTGTATATGAGTCTTTAAAAAAGTTTTACTGGTCTACTTGGACTTTGGAGGGGGTATTTTGTTTGCTGCACATTGGTAACAAGCTGCAACATAGTCTTTCACGTCTTGGGACATGTTTGGCCCTCACACATGGGACATCAAATGTTGCTGTGTCCTTTCATTCCCAGGATAACCAGACAACTTGCTATTAGGAGCCCACTGAAGAATTGATTTTCTTAAACATTGTGGGAAAATGGTTTACTTTGAGGTAAGTCACTATTGAATTGTATTTGGGATTGGACTGTCTTTAGTTGCTGCATGATAGATGTAAAAAGGGTGGCTACTATCTTTCATGGTGGTATTTTAAAGTTGGAAGTCTGGCCTTTAATCTCCTAATGAGAATATTGTGTTGATAGAGCTTTGGCCTTTTTATTCTTAGAACGAGGCAGGTAAGACAGAATAAAGTCGAACTTGGAGAAGAATAAGGACCAGTGGGCTTGTCTAGCATTAAGGGGACAGTAATTGTAAAAAGAGAATGTAACATAATTCTGCACATAGCAGTTGAAAAAAAGCTTTTGATAAATTGTCATTAGTAATTTGCAAATCCAAGAAATCGATCCAAGAAATATACGCCTAGATTTAGACTTTGGCGTTAGCCATCAAAAGCAGCATTAAGGAGTCCTAACACTGCTTTTTAACGCCCGCTGGTATTTAGAGTCAGGCAGGAAAGGGTCTACCGCTTACTTTCTTTCCACAACTCGAGGCTACCGCAGATCCCCTTACGTCAATTGCGTATCCTATCTTTTCTATGGGATTTGTCTAACGCTGGTATTACGAGTCTTGGAAGAAGTGAGCAGTAGAGCCTCTACCGACAAGACTCCTACCGTCAAAAAAAGTCAGTAGTTAAGAGCTTTATGGGCTAACGCGGGAACATAAAGCTCTTAACTACCGTGCTACAAAGTAGATTAACACACATAAACTACCTATGAACCCCTAAACCAAGCCCCCCCACATCGCAAACCCTATAATAAATCTTTTTTAACCCCTAATCTGCCACTCCGGACACCGCCGCAACCTACATTATAGCTATGAACCCCTAATCTGCTGTCCCTAACATCGCCGACACCTATATTATATTTATTACCCCCTAATCTGTCCCCCCCAATGTCGCCGACACCTACCTACACTTATTAACCCCTAATCTGCCGCTCCGGACACCGCCGCAACCTACATTATTGCTATGAACCCCTAATCTGCTGTCCCTAACATCGCCGACACCTATATTATATTTATTACCCCCTAATCTGCCCCCCCCAACGTCGCCGCCACCTACCTACACTTATTAACCCCTAATCTGCCGACCGGACCTCGCCGCCACTATAATAAATGTATTAAGTTAACCCCTAAACCGCCGCACTCCCGCCTCGCAAACACTATAATAAATTTTATTAACCCCTAATCTGCCCTCCCTAATATCGCCGCCACCTACCTACAATTATTAACTATAATTAAATAAATGATTCCTATTTAAAACTAAATACCTATAAAATAAACCCAAATATAGCTACAATATAACTATTAGTTACATTGTAGCTATTTTAGGATTTATATTTATTTTACAGGCAACTTTGTATTTATTTTAACTAGGTACAATAGCTATTAAATAGTTAATAACTATTTAATAGCTGCCTAGTTAAAATAATTACAAAATTACCTGTAAAATAAATCGTAACCTAAGTTACAAATACACCACCAGTGTACAACAGTACACTATCAATAAATTAATTAAATAGATTACCTACAATTAGCTAAACTAAAATACAATTAAATAAACTAATCTATAATACAAAAAAAAAAACACTAAATTACAGAAAATAATTTTTTTTTACAAGAAGTTTAAATTAATTACACCTAATCTAAGCCCCCTAATAAAATAAAAAAGCCCCCCAAAATAATAAAATGCCCTACTCTATTCTAAATTACAAAATAATCAGCTTTTTTACCAGCCCTTAAAAGGGCTTTTTGTGGGGCATTGCCCCAAAGTAATCAGCTCTTTTACCTGTAAATAAAAATACAACCCCCCCCAACATTGAAACCCACCACCCACATACCCCTACTCTAACCCACCCAAACCCCCCTTAAATAAACCTAACCCTAACCCCCTGAAAATCTCCCTACCTTGAGTCGTCTTCACCCAGCCGAGCCAAAATTCTTCATCCAAGCGGAGCAAGAAGAGGTCCTCCATCTGGTAGAAGTCTTCATCCAAGCAGGGCAAGAAGAGGTCCTCCATCCGGTAGAAGTCTTCATCCAAGCGGGGTCTTCTATCTTCATCCATCTGGAGCGGAGCGGAACCATCTTCCATACAGCCGACGCAGAGCCATCCTCTTCAACCGACGGACTAACGACGAATGACAGTTCCTTTAAGGGACGTCATCCAAGATGGCATCCCTTGAATTCTGATTGGCTGATAGGATTCTATCAGCCAATTGGAATTAAGGTAAGAAAAATCTGATTGGCTGATTCAATCAGCCAATCAGATTGAAGTTCAATCCGATTGGCTGATCCAATCAGCCAATCGGATTGACCTTGCATTCTATTGGCTGTTCTGATCAGCCAATAGAATGCAAGGTCAATCCGATTGGCTGATTGGATCAGCCAATCGGATTGAACTTCAATCTGATTGGCTGATTGAATCAGCCAATCAGATTTTTCTTACCTTAATTCCGATTGGCTGATAGAATCCTATCAGCCAAATCGAAATTCGAGGGACACCATCTTGGATGATGTCCCTTAAAGGAACCGTCATTCGTCGTTAGTAAGTCGGTTGAAGAGAATTGCTCCGCGTCGGCTGTATGGAAGATGGCTCTGCTCCCCTCCGGATGGATGAAGATAGAAGACCCCGCTTGGATGAAGACTTCTACTGGATGGAGGACCTCTTCTTGCCCCGCTTGGATGAAGACTTCTACCGGATGGAGGACCTCTTCTTGCTCCGCTTGGATGAAGAATTCGGCTCGGCTGGGTGAAGACGACTCAAGGTAGGGAGATTTTCAGGGGGTTAGTGTTAGGTTTATGTAAGGGGGGTTTGGGTGAGTTAGAGTAGGGGTATATGGGTGGTGGGTTTTAATGTTGGGGGGGTTGTATTTTTATTTACAGGTAAAAGAGCTGATTACTTTGGGGCAATACCCCGCAAAAAGCCCTTTTAAGGGCTGGTAAAAGAGCTGATTACTTTGTAATTTAGAATAGTTTAGGGCATTTTATTATTTTGGGGGGCTTTTTATTTTATTAGGGGGCTTAGATTAGGTGTAATTAGTTTAAACTTCTTGTAATTTTTTTTATTTTCTGTAATTTAGTGTTTGTTTTTTTTGTATTATAGATTAGTTTATTTATTTGTATTTTAGTTTAGCTAATTGTAGGTAATTTATTTAAATTATTTATTTATAATGTAGTGTTAGGTGTATTTGTAACTTTGGTTAGGATTTATTTTACAGGTAATTTTGTAATTATTTTAACTAGGTAGCTATTAAATAGTTATTAACTATTTAATAGCTATTGTACCTAGTTAAAATAAATACAAAGTTGCCTGTAAAATAAATATGAATCCTAAAATAGCTACAATGTAACTATTAGTTATATTGTAGCTATATTTGGGTTTATTTTATAGGTAAGTATTTAGTTTAAAATAGGAATAATTTATTTAATGATAGTAAATTTACTTAGATTAAATTAATTTAGGGGTTAATAACTTTATTATAGTAGCAGCGACGTTGGGGGCGCCAGATTAGGGGTTAATAATTGTAGGTAGGTGTCAGCGATATTAGGGAGGGCAGATTAGGGGTTAATAAAATTTATTATAGTGTTTGCAAGTCGGGAGTGCGGCGGTTTAGGGGTTAATACATTTATTATAGTGGTGGTGAGGTCCGGTCGGCAGATTATGGGTTAATAAGTGTAGGTAGGTGGCAGCGACGTTGGGGGGGGGGGCAGATTAGGGGGTAATAAATATAATATAGGTGTTGGCGATGTTGGGGGCAGTAGATTAGGGGTTCATAGGGATAATGTAGGTTGCGGCGGTGTCCGGAGCGGCAGATTAGGGGTTAATAATATAATGTAGGTGTCAGCGATAGTGGGGGCGGCAGATTAGGGGTTAATAAGTGTAAGGTTAGGGGTGTTTAGACTCTGGGTTCATGTTAGGGTGTTAGGTGTAGACTTAGAGAGTGTTTCCCCATAGGAAACAATGGGGCTGCGTTAGGAGCTGAACTCTGCTTTTTTGCAGGTGTTAGGTTTTTGCAGCCAGCTCAGCCTCATTGTTTCCTCTGGGGATATCGTGCACAAGCACGTTTTTCCAGCTTTCCGCTACAGTAGGCAACGCTGGTATTGAGGGTTGAAGTGGAGCTAAATTATGCTCAACGCTCCCTTTTCTGAGGCTAACGCAGCCATTCAGACAACTCTAAATACTAGCGTTGTCTTAAGGGTGCGCTTGAAAAAAAAGGAGCATTAGCACCGCGGGTCTTTACTGACAAAATTCTAAATCTAGGCGATAATGTAGCCAAGAAAAGGTATTGTGGTTTGGTGAAACAAGCACTTCTCTAATTTTGTTTTTTCTCAAGTGCTGTAGGACTAATTTTACATGCTGAATATGCAGTCACAGTATATGATTGCAAATTTATTTAGATAGTTTCTGAATATGTTCTTGATGAACTATTGGAATATTCAAAATGCCCAAATCAGGTGTTAAAATAAAGGTTGTCTTCCATTCATCCACTTTCTTGATACAAGATTAAAGGCTTCTCTTAAATTTAATTTGGTGAAAACAGTCGTGCCCTGTAAGTTATTTAAAAGGCTCTAAGATTAACAGTAAGGGGTAAGAGTCCTTTATGGTAATTTGGTTAAGAAATTCCACCATCCATTTTCTCAATAAAAAAAAAAGGGAGAATGAAGGTGTGATGTATCCTCGGTCAAGATTTTCTTTTATGTAGGCATAAAATGCTTTGAGTTCTGATTGAGAGATGGAAAAGGTTTTACCTTAAAGTGAAGGTAAACTTTGGTGAATGAAAGCCCGGTTTTTAAAAATACTATTAAAAACAGGTGCACTTGCATTCATCAAAGTTTAGAAAGCAGCCGTTTTGTTTAAAAACGTACTTTTCTTCTTTTCACAGCCAGAGCAGCTTCCCCTACCCAGAGATCCTCTCTTCACACGTCAGCAATGACTAATCCAGCTTCCTCCAATCATGGCTTTCCCCCCAGGGGAGTCTTTGCCTGAGGTCATGCCGTGATTGGAGGAAGCCGGATTAGTCATTGCTGACGTGTGAAGAGAGGATCTCTGGGTGGGGGAAGCTGTTCTGGCTGTGAAAAGAAGAAAGGTAAGTTTTTAAACAAAATGGCTGCTTTCTAAACTTTGATGAATGAAAGTGCACCTGTTTTTAATAGTATTTTTAAAAACCGGGCTTTCATTCATCAAAGTTTACCTTCACTTTAAGGTATGATAGCCCCTGGATACAAATTGATAGCATAATTAAATCCAAGATGAGGGGGTAATACCTCAGCATTCCTCCAAATACTCCAGATAGAATGAAGGTGGTCCTGGGGTTACTGAGACAATTGAGATGATTGGGGATTTGTATTTAGTGGGTTTAAAAAATGAAGTTAATTCAGTGAACCAGGAGAAGGAGGGTTCATGTATTTGCAGCCAGTGCAGTACTAGGATGATTGGAATGTGGGGTGATGTGACAAGATTGAACTGTAATGTTTCAACATGAAGAATCTTCACATGTGTAATAAGAGGTACTGTATGGAATGTGATAAGACCAGATCCCAATGGTTGTCTACTGATAGTGATTATACACCTTGCATAGTTCTTCTGTCATTAAGGTTAGCAAAAGACAAATTCATAAATATATACAAAAAGAGAGAAGTGCTCAACCTGGGAACAAACATTAGCATAATAGTTTGTTTAGTCAGGATCCGACTTATATACTACAGGAAAGTTCTAATATGTGAAAGGCACATGTTGACATGTGGAGCAAAAGAGGCTGCTCCTAGGGTGGTAACTAGCCATAGAACAAGCTATTATGATATTGTTCATTCCAGGTTGAGCTCTGCTCTCTTTTTGTATATGCAAATTATGACCTTGAGGGAATTATCACTCATGGTTATGCAGGAAACCAGGTGTGGACCCTTTGTTCAGTGTGCCTAGAGATATATGGCTGCACCTCACTTACGAGGCCCACACTAGGCCGAAATTAATGTCTGGGGTTTTTCTGTTTCTCTCGTTCAGAGAGGGATTCCCTGGTATTTCGGGACTGCACTGTTTAGTCTGGTGGTTCAGACTGATATACTACAGGAAAGTTCTTCTCTGTGAGAGGCCCATGTTGAGCAAAAAGAGGCTGCTCCTAGGGTGGTAACTAGCCATAGATTAAGCTATTTTGCTATTGTTTGTTCCCATGTTGAGAACCTCTCTATTTTTGTAGATCCATAAATATGCCTGCATCTCCAGAATTTATAAGGGCTTGCTAGTCAATGTTTGTTCCATTAATTGACAAAAAAAATGGGTACAAAAATCTTGGCTTTATTGAAGGCTGTGGCCCATAGTTATCAAGTCTGTCGGACCTGATCCGACAGTGCGGATCAGGTCCGACAGACCTCGTTTAATATGGCGAGCAAAACGCTCGCCGTATTCAGCATTGAACCAGCAGCTCACAAGAGCTGCTGGTGCAACACCGCCCGCTGCAGACTCGCGGCCAATAGGCCGCCAGCAGGGGGGTGTCAATCAACCCGATCGTACTCAATCGGGTTGATTTCCGGCTATATCTGTCCGCCTGCTCAGAGCAGGCGGACAGGTTATGGAGCAGCGGTCTTTGTGACCGCTGCTTCATAACAGCTGTTTCTGGTGAGCCTGAAACACGGGTCATCAAGCTCCATTCGGAGCTTGATACATATGCCCCTGTTTCTGGATTCAGGCTTAATTCTTCCCCTTTGAACAGAATTAAGCCCTGGCTTTTCCCAAACCAAGGCCTAGTTTCCATTGAGGTGGTAAAGTTTTTCTACAATTTACCACCTCAATTAAAACTAGGCCCAAGTTGAACAATCCTTTTGAAGATTAACTTTTTGACCGCAGTATAGACATAGTCCTAAATTGCGGCTTCTAGGCTTTTCAGTCTCAGGCAAATAGACCATTCCCACCTCCATGGGTTCATCAGTATCAGAAGTAGAACGTAAGGTTGGTGGAGGGTTAAATCTTGCTGCCCTTCTGACTGCAGGCCTTTGAGCCCTCCTGGTTCTATCTTTTTTCCATTAGATATTCCAAATGATATGTGTCATGCTTGATGCAAAAGGAAATCAATACCTACAGGGTCTTAGGTAACTTTCTATACACTAATTTTATCATTTCACAAAATCCCCTAATGAATGCAGCTTTTAGGGCCCCTGAGTTCAAGTCAGTCTTTGCAGCCAATGTGCAGAATTTAACCGCATACTAAACTACAGATTGAGATCTTGTTGTAACTCGAGTAAGGTAGACTCTGCGGCAGCTTCCCTCCCAAGCTTATCATATTCTGCCTGTAGAGCTTTCAGGAAGGCTTTTTACATCTTGTAGTACAGGATCATCATCCTCTAGTAAAGCAAACCAAGACAAGGCCTTTCCCTTTAAAATAAATTATTTAGGTGACTTGTGCCTCAGAGAATCATTTTTGATATGAAGCAGGCACTGGTATAGAAAACCTCTACAATTGTCTGGGGAGCCATCAAATTTCTCAGGTGGAGGCAATGTATGCGCTTGTGAAGTTTTAGCTAGAGAAGTAGGGTGATGTGTCGGCATAGCTGTTGGTTGGAATACTTGACACTGTATCTGAATCATCTCAGTCAGGTGATCAAGTTTGGAATCTAAGTTTTTAAATGTGCTGTGTGAGCTCCAAACAATTGGCCTTGGTGAGTAACTGCTTTCATTGCTTCTTCAGTAAAATTTTATGAAGGTGGTAAAGCCTGTAAAGGAAAGCACCCTGTGTTTTTGAAGTGACTTTGTATACACACTGCCCCAGCATGGAGGATGAAACCCAGGATGTGAAAAATCCAGGAAAACAGCGAACTCGTAGTAAAGTCCAAGCCAAAGGTCAAACTGTACAGGTAGAAAAACTAAGCAGAATCAGAATCCAAAAAGCCAAGGTCAGTAGCTTGCAGGATAGAATACAACAACAATTTAGAGTCCAAAGCAGGGATCAAATAACAAGCAGAAGTCAACAGCAGGATAAGTAGATAGTAGAATATATGTAACACACCCAGGAACATGGGCTCTGAGAAAAGTGAGTGCCTTAAATAGGTCGACTTTAAAACACACTAAGCTGACCTAGAATTAGCTCAACTCCCGGGAAGTGGCTGATGTGGATAGCGCGGTTGATAGCGTGGTCAGATGATGTACGACAAGGACAGGACCCAATGAGCACTAACCCTTTCACTAGGCAATGCAATGCGTGCTAAGAACTAAGTATAGCATAGTTGTGAGATTAACTTATTTGATGTCCAGACAAGGAACCATTTGTTAAAAAAAATTCTATCATTCTAAATAATATTTTATTAACAAATATTAATAGATTAGTAAACATATGTAGCATCTGCACAGATGTTCAATGTGTAAATTGTTTATCAAATATGCTAAAAAGTCAACATTAACTTGTAGTAAAAAAAAATGTGTGAATTTTCCCAAAGCATGTTTGAGGTGAATGCTATTGAGAATACACATGAAATTAAACATAAAAATGTTGCATGTAGAATGCTTTCTGGGTGCTGGAAAGTATGAAAAATGATTTTTCAACAAATACAAGTCGAGCTAAAAATGAGTTTTATTTGGAATAGTTATGTTTAATTGACCCCATGTAAAGTAGAAGTGTAATTACATGGGGTGAATGCATTTAAAAACACATGCCAGCTGTATCTGCTTGTCATACCTGCCTATTTTATCTACTAGCAATACATGCCCACTGAATATGTATTATACCTACCTGCTGATCATGCCTGATCTGCTGGCAATACATGATACTGTGTGTTCTGATCAGCCAATAGAATGCAAGGTCAATCCGATTGGCTGATTGGATCAGCCAATCGGATTGAACTTAAATCTGATTGGCTGATTGAATCAGCCAATCAGATTTTTCTTACCTTAATTCCGATTGGCTGATAGAATCCTATCAGCCAAATCGAAATTCGAGGGACACCATCTTGGATGATGTCCCTTAAAGGAACCGTCATTCATCGTTAGTAAGTCGGTTGAAGAGAATTGCTCCGCGTCGGCTGTATGGAAGATGGCTCTGCTCCCCTCCGGATGGATGAAGATAGAAGACCCCGCTTGGATGAAGACTTCTACCGGATGGAGGACCTCTTCTTGCCCCGCTTGGATGAAGACTTCTACCGGATGGAGGACCTCTTCTTGCTCCGCTTGGATGAAGAATTCGGCTCGGCTGGGTGAAGACGACTCAAGGTAGGGAGATTTTCAGGGGGTTAGTGTTAGGTTTATTTAAGGGGGGTTTGGGTGAGTTAGAGTAGGGGTATATGGGTGGTGGGTTTTAATGTTGGGGGGGTTGTATTTTTATTTACAGGTAAAAGAGCTGATTACTTTGGGGCAATACCCCGCAAAAAGCCCTTTTAAGGGCTGGTAAAAGAGCTGATTACTTTGTAATTTAGAATAGTTTAGGGCATTTTATTATTTTGGGGGGCTTTTTTATTTTATTAGGGGGCTTAGATTAGGTGTAATTAGTTTAAACTTCTTGTAATTTTTTTTATTTTCTGTAATTTAGTGTTTGTTTTTTTTGTATTATAGATTAGTTTATTTATTTGTATTTTAGTTTAGCTAATTGTAGGTAATTTATTTAAATTATTTATTTATAATGTAGTGTTAGGTGTATTTGTAACTTTGGTTAGGATTTATTTTACAGGTAATTTTGTAATTATTTTAACTAGGTAGCTATTAAATAGTTATTAACTATTTATTAGCTATTGTACCTAGTTAAAATAAATACAAAGTTGCCTGTAAAATAAATATGAATCCTAAAATAGCTACAATGTAACTATTAGTTATATTGTAGCTATATTTGGGTTTATTTTATAGGTAAGTATTTAGTTTAAAATAGGAATAATTTATTTAATGATAGTAAATTTACTTAGATTAAATTAATTTAGGGGTTAATAACTTTATTATAGTAGCAGCGACGTTGGGGGCGCCAGATTAGGGGTTAATAATTGTAGGTAGGTGTCAGCGATGTTAGGGAGGGCAGATTAGGGGTTAATAAAATTTATTATAGTGTTTGCAAGTCGGGAGTGCGGCGGTTTAGGGGTTAATACATTTAATATAGTGGTGGTGAGGTCCGGTCGGCAGATTAGGGGTTAATAAGTGTAGGTAGGTGGCAGCGACGTTGGGGGGGGCAGATTAGGGGGTAATAAATATAATATAGGTGTCGGCGATGTTGGGGGCAGTAGATTAGGGGTTCATAGGGATAATGTAGGTTGCGGCGGTGTCCGGAGCGGCAGATTAGGGGTTAATAATATAATGTAGGTGTCAGCGATAGTGGGGGCGGCAGATTAGGGGTTAATAAGTGTAAGGTTAGGGGTGTTTAGACTCTGGGTTCATGTTAGGGTGTTAGGTGTAGACTTAGAGAGTGTTTCCCCATAGGAAACAATGGGGCTGCGTTAGGAGCTGAACTCTGCTTTTTTGCAGGTGTTAGGTTTTTGCAGCCAGCTCAGCCTCATTGTTTCCTCTGGGGATATCGTGCACAAGCACGTTTTTCCAGCTTTCCGCTACAGTAGGCAACGCTGGTATTGAGGGTTGAAGTGGAGCTAAATTATGCTCAACGCTCCCTTTTCTGAGGCTAACGCAGCCATTCAGACAACTCTAAATACTAGCGTTGTCTTAAGGGTGCGCTTGAAAAAAAAGGAGCATTAGCACCGCGGGTCTTTACTGACAAAATTCTAAATCTAGGCGATAATGTAGCCAAGAAAAGGTATTGTGGTTTGGTGAAACAAGCACTTCTCTAATTTTGTTTTTTCTCAAGTGCTGTAGGACTAATTTTACATGCTGAATATGCAGTCACAGTATATGATTGCAAATTTATTTAGATAGTTTCTGAATATGTTCTTGATGAACTATTGGAATATTCAAAATGC
Organism: Bombina bombina; assembly: GCF_027579735.1. Classification (NCBI taxonomy): domain Eukaryota; kingdom Metazoa; phylum Chordata; class Amphibia; order Anura; family Bombinatoridae; genus Bombina; species Bombina bombina. The sequence continues at coordinate 326,105,124 of NC_069503.1, forward strand.
CCAAATCAGGTGTTAAAATAAAGGTTGTCTTCCATTCATCCACTTTCTTGATACAAGATTAAAGGCTTCTCTTAAATTTAATTTGGTGAAAACAGTCGTGCCCTGTAAGTTATTTAAAAGGCTCTAAGATTAACAGTAAGGGGTAAGAGTCCTTTATGGTAATTTGGTTAAGAAATTCCACCATCCATTTTCTCAATAAAAAAAAAGGGAGAATGAAGGTGTGATGTATCCTCGGTCAAGATTTTCTTTTATGTAGGCATAAAATGCTTTGAGTTCTGATTGAGAGATGGAAAAGGTTTTACCTTAAAGTGAAGGTAAACTTTGGTGAATGAAAGCCCGGTTTTTAAAAATACTATTAAAAACAGGTGCACTTGCATTCATCAAAGTTTAGAAAGCAGCCGTTTTGTTTAAAAACGTACTTTTCTTCTTTTCACAGCCAGAGCAGCTTCCCCTACCCAGAGATCCTCTCTTCACACGTCAGCAATGACTAATCCAGCTTCCTCCGATCATGGCTTTCCCCCCAGGGGAGTCTTTGCCTGAGGTCATGCCGTGATTGGAGGAAGCCGGATTAGTCATTGCTGACGTGTGAAGAGAGGATCTCTGGGTGGGGGAAGCTGTTCTGGCTGTGAAAAGAAGAAAGGTAAGTTTTTAAACAAAACGGCTGCTTTCTAAACTTTGATGAATGAAAGTGCACCTGTTTTTAATAGTATTTTTAAAAACCGGGCTTTCATTCATCAAAGTTTACCTTCACTTTAAGGTATGATAGCCCCTGGATACAAATTGATAGCATAATTAAATCCAAGATGAGGGGGTAATACCTCAGCATTCCTCCAAATACTCCAGATAGAATGAAGGTGGTCCTGGGGTTACTGAGACAATTGAGATGATTGGGGATTTGTATTTAGTGGGTTTAAAAAATGAAGTTAATTCAGTGGACCAGGAGAAGGAGGGTTCATGTATTTGCAGCCAGTGCAGTACTAGGATGATTGGAATGTGGGGTGATGTGACAAGATTGAACTGTAATGTTTCAACATGAAGAATCTTCACATGTGTAATAAGAGGTACTGTATGGAATGTGATAAGACCAGATCCCAATGGTTGTCTACTGATAGTGATTATACACCTTGCATAGTTCTTCTGTCATTAAGGTTAGCAAAAGACAAATTCATAAATATATACAAAAAGAGAGAAGTGCTCAACCTGGGAACAAACATTAGCATAATAGTTTGTTTAGTCAGGATCCGACTTATATACTACAGGAAAGTTCTAATATGTGAAAGGCACATGTTGACATGTGGAGCAAAAGAGGCTGCTCCTAGGGTGGTAACTAGCCATAGAACAAGCTATTATGATATTGTTCGTTCCAGGTTGAGCTCTGCTCTCTTTTTGTATATGCAAATTATGACCTTGAGGGAATTATCACTCATGGTTATGCAGGAAACCTGGTGTGGACCCTTTGTTCAGTGTGCCTAGAGATATATGGCTGCACCTCACTTACGAGGCCCACACTAGGCCGAAATTAATGTCTGGGGTTTTTCTGTTTCTCTCGTTCAGAGAGGGATTCCCTGGTATTTCGGGACTGCACTGTTTAGTCTGGTGGTTCAGACTGATATACTACAGGAAAGTTCTTCTCTGTGAGAGGCCCATGTTGAGCAAAAAGAGGCTGCTCCTAGGGTGGTAACTAGCCATAGATTAAGCTATTTTGCTATTGTTTGTTCCCATGTTGAGAACCTCTCTATTTTTGTAGATCCATAAATATGCCTGCATCTCCAGAATTTATAAGGGCTTGCTAGTCAATGTTTGTTCCATTAATTGTCAAAAAAAATGGGTACAAAAATCTTGGCTTTATTGAAGGCTGTGGCCCATAGTTATCAAGTCTGTCGGACCTGATCCGACAGTGCGGATCAGGTCCGACAGACCTCGTTTAATATGGCGAGCAATACGCTCGCCGTATTCAGCATTGAACCAGCAGCTCACAAGAGCTGCTGGTGCAACACCGCCCCCTGCAGACTCGCGGCCAATAGGCCGCCAGCAGGAGGGTGTCAATCAACCCGATCGTACTCAATCGGACAGGTTATGGAGCAGCGGTCTTTGTGACCGCTGCTTCATAACTGCTGTTTCTGGCGAGCCTGAAACACGGGTCATCAAGCTCCATTCGGAGCTTGATACATATGCCCCTGTTTCTGGATTCAGGCTTAATTCTTCCCTTTTGAACAGAATTAAGCCCTGGCTTTTCCCAAACCAAGGCCTAGTTTCCATTGAGGTGGTAAAGTTTTTCTACAATTTACCACATCAATTAAAACTAGGCCCAAGTTGGACAATCCTTTTGAAGATTAACTTTTTGACCGCAGTATAGACATAGTCCTAAATTGCGGCTTCTAAGCTTTTCAGTCTCAGGCAAATAGACCATTCCCACCTCCATGGGTTCATCAGTATCAGAAGTAGAAAGTAAGGTTGGTGGAGGGTTAAATCTTGCTGCCCTTTTGACTGCAGGCCTTTGAGCCCTCCTGGTTCTATCTTTTTTCCATTAGATATTCCAAATATCTAATATTCCGCAGCGTATTTGTGGCGAGCCTGATTCCCCTTAGTTATCAAACCCTACAGACCGGCAAAAGTAGAATTTTGTGACGTAACATACGATCCGCCAGACTCAGTCTGACACAGATCGATGCTTACGTCATTACAGATGTTCTGAATGCAAATTTGGCACCATCTGACTACTTTTGCTAGCTATCAAATTTCTACCAGGTACGCTTGCCACTATTCCAGCCCAGCTTACCTGGTTTTCATTTCGCTGCCCTGGAGGCTGCGGATGCCATAGGAATCAATGGGAGTCTGAAAGCAGCGAAAGCTCATGTTTGCTGCTGCCCGATATCCCATTGATTCCTATGGTAACGTTTACACCTAACACTCTAACATATACCCCGAGTCTAAACACCCCTAATCTGCCCCCCTACACCACCGCAACCTACATTATACTTATTAACCCTTAATCTGCCGCCCCTGACACCGCCGCCACCTACATTATACTTATTAACCCCTAATCTGCCGCCCCCTACACCGCCGCCACTATATTAAATTTATTAACTCCTAAACCTAAGTCTAACCCTAACACCCCCTAACTTAAATATAATTTAAATAAATCTAAATAAATATTCCTATCATTAAATAAATTATTCCTATTTAAAACTAAATACTTACCTATAAAAAAAACCTAAGCTAGCTACAATATAACTAATAGTTACATTGTAGCTATTTTAGGGTTTATTTTTATTTTACAGGCAAGTTTGTATTTATTTTAACTAGGTAGAATAGTTATTAAATAGTTATTAACTATTTAATAACTTCCTAGTTAAAATAAATACAAATATACCTGTAAAATAAAACCTAATCTAAGTTACAATTACATCTAACACTACACTATAATTAAATTAATTCCCTAAACTAAATACAATTAAATACAATTAAATAAAATTATTTAAAGTACAAAAAAAACAACCACTAAATTACAGAAAATAATAAACCAATTACAAGATTTTTAAACCAATTACACCTAATCTAATCCCCCTAACAAAATAAAAAAGCCCCCCCCCAAAATAAAAAAGCCCTACCCTACACTAAATTACAAATAGCCCTTAAAAGGGCCTTTTGCGGGGCATTGCCCCAAAGTAATCAGCTCTTTTACCTGTAAAAAAAGTACAAATGCCCCCCCCAACATTAAAACCCACCACCCACACAACCAACCCTACTCTAAAACCCACCCAATACCCCCTTAAAAAAAAAACTAACACTAACCCCTTGAAGATCACCTTACCGGGAGACGTCTTCACCCAACCGGGCCGAAGTCCTCAATAAAGCCGGCAGAAGTGGTCCTCCAGACGGGCAGAAGTGGTCCTCCAGACGGGCAGAAGTCTTCATCCAGACGGCATCTTCTATCTTCATCCATCCGGCGCGGATCGGCTCCATCTTCTAGACATCCAACGCGGAGCATCCTCTTCATCCGACGTCTTCTTGAACAATGATGGTTCCTTTAAGTGACATAATCCAAGATGGTGTCCGTTCAATTCCGATTAACTGATAGAATTCTATCAGCCAATCGAAATCAAGGTAGGAAAAATCCTATTGGCAGATGCAATCAGCCAATTGGATTGAGCTCACATTCTATTGGCTGATTGGAGCAGCCAATAGAATGCAAGCTCCGGTAAGGTGATCTTCAAGGGGTTAGTGTTAGATTTTTTTAAGGGGGTATTGGGTGGGTTTAAGAGTAGGGTTAGTTGTGTGGGTGGTGGGTTTTAATGTTGGGGGGTGGGATTTGTACTTTTTTTACAGGTAAAATAGCTGATTACTTTGGGGCAATGCCCCGCAAAAGGCCCTTTTAAGGGCTATTTGTAATTTAGTGTAGGGTAGGGCTTTTTTTTATTTTGAGGGGGGCTTTTTGATTTTGTTAGGGGGATTAGAGTAAGTGTAATTAGTTTAAAAATCTTGTAATTTGTTTATTATTTTCTGTAATTTAGTGGGGTTTTTTTGTACTTTAGATAATTTTATTTAATTGTATTTAGTTTAGGGAATTAATTTAATTATAGTGTAGTGTTAGGTATAATTGTAACTTAGGTTAGGTTTTATTTTACAGGTATATTTGTATTTATTTTAACTAGGAAGTTATTAAATAGTTAATAACTATTTAATAACTATTGTACCTAGTTAAAATAAATACAAATGTGCCTGTAAAATAAAAATAAACCCTAAGATAGCTACAATGTAACTATTAGTTATATTGTAGCTAGCTTAGGGTTTATTTTATAGGTATTTAGTTTTAAATAGGAATAATTTATTTAATGATAGGAATATTTATTTAGATTTATTTAAATTATATTTAAGTTAGGGGTTGTTAGGGTTAGGGTTAGACATAGGTTTAGGGGTTAATAAATTTAATATAGTTGTGGCGTTGTAGGGGGGGCAGATTAGGGGTTAATAAATATAATGTAGGTGGCGGCAGTGTAGGGGGCAGCAGATTAGTGGTTAATAAGTATAATGTAGGTGGCGGCAGTGTAGGGGGTGGCAGATTAGGGGTTAATAAGTATAATGTAGGTGGCGGTGGGCTCCGGGAGCGGCGGTATAGGGGTTAAACACTTTATTTAGTTGCGGCGGGGTCCGTGAGCGGCAGTTTAGGGGTTAATACATTTATTAGAGTTGCGGTGGGGTCCGGGAGCAGCGGTATAGGCGTAAACAGTATAGTATAGTGTGGGTGTTTAGTGACAGGGTACCAATAAAGCTGGGAAAAAGCTGAAGAGCAGCGAGTCCGCTTCTCTTCGCCCCATACTTGGTGCGCGGCTTTTTGACAGCTTTTTTGGTAACTTTGGAGAACATATTCAGGTCCACGGCCGCGATTTTAGGCGATCTTAGGCGAGCGTATTGGTGCCGTCGAATGCAAGTAAGTTGACGGCTTGATAAGTAGATGTTATAGTCCGTATAGGTCAGTAAATAATTTATAATTTTATAAAAAGGTATCTTTACTAAGCAGTATCATTTTATATGCGAAGAACATAATAGTCAATTTAACAAGAGGCGAGCGGACATAATTCACTGTAGCGAATCATGTCCGCCCGACCTCGCTAAATGCCGACAGCATACATTTGGGAAATGCTTGTGTGATTCCACCCCTGCACATTTGTGGCCAATCAATTAGTCGCTAGCAAGGGGTGTCAATCATCCTGATCGTATGTTACTGGAGAAGTTGCGGCTTCAGATGGTGCTACTCTTATACTGCTTGTTATAGCAGAGGCTCTAATCTGGACTGTTGGAAGTTTTTTTTTGGTGGCCTTACAATAGATTTCACAACACCCCTCCCCCCAGTAATCTGGGTAAAGCAGAAGGAATCTGCTAACTAGCTATACTCCTACTTTTAATTTAGCTAGTCTAGAATTACAGCCTCTAATTACTCCTTTTGTCTTCATTATGGACCTGCAAGCATACTACGTGGCTATTAAGATTTACTAGAGGACTTCAAACAGCAAATGTGAGAGTGCTTTGGTGACCTCCTCCAGTTGCTGCAGCCAGGGGACACAGTTAGTGAAGCCAGCTCGAGGGAGCACAAGGTGGGAGTAAACCTACAGAGAGATGCCTCAAACTTTAATACTCAGACACATACTGATCCAGCAACAGGATACACAGAGGATTCATATAGTGGGAACTCACTAAGCCGCAGCTGGACTGTCTACTCTACCCCAGTAACATTGAAAGAGTGCAAAACGGCTGTTTAGCTGCCCTCACAACCTGATACAGAGTCACTGCTTACACCAAAATCTCTGTTCACTGGAGGCACAACGGCTCTGAGGGTAATATCTGCACAGAATCACACATTTACTCAGCTGCATTTGCCTGGATGATACTCAGGTAAGATGGAAAACCTCAGCGATCCCTAATCTTAAGACCCAGAGAGTCATGAATTCTGAAACTAACTTCCTTCCCCACTCCTTCAACCCTCAGAAGACAGGAGTTGGGTAACAATTTATTTGTCTCCTGCTGATAGTCAAGGGCTACTTTTTTTTAACCTTGGACTTGATTTTGTTATTGGTAACCCCCTTGATGCATACTCCTTTGTTTTAAAATATGATTACTTTGCACATTTTACTGCTGCATTGCAGGATATGGATAGTCCCGTTCCATCTATGACAATGACTTCATGCTTTTGTTGTTTCTTGTGATTGTCCATTTTATGTTAGTGCCTATTTTATTTATTATACATCTATATTGTATTATGATTCATACTAATTGAAACTAATGGAGATGTATCTAACTGAATTTCAGTGTGCTGATCCTTATTTCCCCAGTAATCTACCCATTGGGGCCTATCTATCAAGCTCCGAAGGGAGCTTGACGTCCCATGTTTCTGGCGAGCCTGCAGGCTCGCCAGAAACAGAAGTTATGTAGCAGCGGTGTAAAGACTGAGGCTCCATAACCCTGTCCGCCTGCTCTAATTAGGCGGACAGGAATCACAAGAGCTGCTGGTGCAATGCTGAATACGGAGAGCGTATTGCTCTCCGCATTCAGCGATATCTGAGGGACCTGATCCGCACTGTCAGATCAGGTCCGACAGACATTTGATAAAAAGGCCTCATTGTATGCAGTTTTATGAAAACATATACTAGCTCTTACCTCAAATCATTGTGTTTTCTTTAGCACTTGAAACCCTTTATGAAGGCAGCCATGCTTAAGTCTAAGAGTCTTAACATCCACCTTACTCACAAAAGGTTATTACCCCTGTGACCGCTACTATAAATACTAGCTCCAGATGGTGACATTGTGTTTAATCAAATTGGGATATAGGAGCCCTTATAACCAATATCAGGTTCATTAGGCTTAACACTAGACAAATTGATATCTTCTTTAGATTGAGGTATGGATATACTGAAGTTCTGAATTCTATCATATACTACACACACTCTTTATACCTTCTGGGTTTTTGTCTGTTCTGCATTAGAAGTGATGCATATATTTCAATAGTTTGGATGCACTAACCTGTGTTACATCATAAATGTTCTGTCTGCGGCCAGGGCAGCACACCATAATGCTATTACCTACAGCTATCATTTAAAATTTTGCAGACATCCACAATTACTTATTTACAAAAATATATTTCATCCTGAGATTTTCTTTAGTTAGCTTGGTATCTTTTGGTAATATAAATCTAGGTCCAAGGAGGTAAATTATTTGCAATAATAGTTATACACTATATGGAACTTCTTATAGGTTTGCACCTATATATATATCATAAAACAAGAGCAAAGAGGATGTGGTATAAACCAACAACTCTGGGACTGCACTAGGTTACCCAAAACAACAAAATAATAGTTTAATCAATAATTAAATAAATTGTAATGGGATATTGGTAAAGGTTGCTTATTACAACCAATTACACTGTAAACTGTGTCTCTGCAGCTAGGTCAAAAAGCGTGAGAAATATCCCTAACGTTTTTCCAAACTGTAAATTCGAGTAAAGAAAGGAAAATTGACCTAAGTGCATGAAACTTCAGTCCATCTAAAATATTAATTTATAAGACAATGTATAAAATGATCTATAAAAATTACAATTTGGGAAATTTTTGGAAAGCTGCACGGTATCTGTGCACAAGAACGGCGGTTTATCTATAATAAAGCTGGTAATAGGACAAATGTGTATACGTATATAAAGGTTAGTCAAACATATATAGTGCTTACTGCAAGTAGTTTACAAATCATACAATGCAAGTAAATGATGCCGTTATATATATATATATATATATATATATATAGCCCAATGGTTACGCACAATATCATTGAGCATAAAGTGAAAAAGGAGAGGAAACGAACAGTGGCTGGGTACAGAATAAGATTAAGATTGACTATAATTATAATAATAATTAAACAGTGCAATGCAAAAGGTTAAACCATGCAGTTCATATAGATTGTAAAGCAAAGTTCCACAGATAGAAGTCCAATATGCGTATCACAGAGATGTGGGAGTTCTTATCCGTGGCTATGGTGGAAGACAAAGCTACAATAGTGTGATTCCATTTATTGTGAGTAAAAACACACAGCACACAAAATGGTTATACTTACAGGAAATTACCCCAAAGTATAAGGTAAGTACAGGCTCAAAATCGAACAACGTTGCCATACAAGAAAAACTCGTTTCGGCTTCCAAATGGCATCTACCAGGACCGGGTAGCCCACTGCACCACACCTTACGCGTTTCAAAGTTTACTTCAATACAATACTTCTTCGTCAGAGGCTTCATTATAATATTTAATGCGGCTGTTTATCTTTTTTATTTTTTTAAACAACACATTTATGAGAATAAGCTATGTTCATGCACATTATATTCTTGTCAAAGTTATAACAATATTACTCTGTCTTAGATACCGTTTGTAAGGATTAGTTCACTGTAACAATAAGGATCACAACTGCAGTATAAATAATAATATATCTTTCCCTGTAGTTTGTTTGTTACACCTATGACGACAACAGACTGCTATGGAGGAAACAGTATTTATGTGTCAATGGTGTTTTTAATAAAAAAATTAGAATAAATATGCTGATCCGCTTATATAAGCAATACTGAAAATAAATGTTTGGATTTAATTATTTTGCAACAAACTATCTGATCAAGTTTGAAACAGACAGAATGTTTCAGATAGTTGTAACACAATCGCGGTTAAAAAGGGGTGGAGTCAAAGTCCGTAATACACAAAGCTGAAAAGTTTGTTAAGAAAATTTGACAATGTACGGTAATTGATATATAGAAAATGAAATGCTTGAAATTAATGTACCTCCTCTTTAGAGTAATCCGGAGAGAGTTCTAAGGTAAGTAAAGCTGAAGTCCAATCAGGAATTTGTAGCACTCAGCTATGTGAGGCTTACCTGGAAACGCTGAATACAGACGCTGCAGCAGTGGAAACAAACAGCTGAATTCTCTGTAACAAAGGTAATGAGGGATAACTGCAAACAAAACGGAATTCCTTGATATAGGTAAATTCTCAGAATAGAATCTGTAGGCTTGTAGAACAAGGTAGTAATTTTAGCTTGAGACTTCCTTCCAGGAATAAGAAGTAAGGAAATGCTTGAAAATAGCGTAGGTGATGCTTGCTTGCAGAGTATACAAAACAAAATTCTAAGCACCTGAGTGAGGGTGTGCTAAATATTTAAAGGGAAAGTGGAATGTACCAAATGAATAGATGGGGGAACTTGGCAAGAATCCTGACATGACCCCCCCTTCAAGCAAGCTGTCCCACAGCTTGAGGTCGGGGATGATCTGGAGGTCTCCGGTTAAACAAAGAGACCAACCTTGGGGCCAGAAGATTAGAAGATGGTTCCCATGTATCTTCCTCGGAAGTATATCCCTTCCATCTAACGAGATACTGTAATCGAACCTTACAAATTCTGGAATCCAGTATTGAATCTACTTCATATTCCTCATCCTGCTGTGGTGTTGGAGGAAGTATCAGATCCAAAGATCTCATAGGTCGTGGAGGTTTCAAAAGTAAAACATGAAATGTTGAATGTATCTTTAATAAAGGAGGTAAATCAAGAGTGCATTAGAGTTGACGACTTTCAATATGGGAGAAGGACCAATAAAAAGACCTCCCAATTTTTTGCAAGAAATTTGGAGCTTCAAGTTTTTTGTTGATTGCCATACTAGATCGCCAACTTCGTAGGCTGGAGGATTCAGTCTACGAAGATCATAATACTTTTTCTGTGTTATTTGAGCATCTTGGATGTTTTGATGTATAATCTTGAAGATATCAGACAGTGAATTAGATAATTCATCGACCATGGGTGATAAAGAATTCTTGAAGGTGGTGAAAAAATTATCTGGGTGATAACCATAATTGGTGTACAAAGGAGTCATTTTTGTTGATGAATTAATTGAATTATTGAAAGCAAATTCTGCCATGGGAAGATGCCTAACCCAATCTGCTTATAGAAACAATAGCATTTCAAATATTGTTCCAACCTCTGGATTAATCTTTCTGCTTGACCATTGGTCTGTGGATGGAAAGAGGGGCTAAAACGGTGATCTATCTGTAGATTCTCACAGTTTCCTCCAGAAATATGAAGTAACCTGGGTGTCTCTATCTGTGGTTAGTATGGAAGGAATACCATGTAGTTTTACTATGTTGTTTAAGAACAAATGGGCAGAATGATTAAGAACAAATGTCTCAGAAGATGTTGGACATTTATGGTCGGGAATTAAGTTTTAGTTAATATATCTATAACAACCAATATAGTATTTAGATTTTCTGATAATGATAATTCTACAATAAAGTCCATACATAGATGATTCCAAGGTTTATCTGTTACCGGGAGTGGCATAAGCATACCATAGGGTGGTCTTTTCTCTGCCTTTGAAGTAGCACATATATTGTAGGTCTGCACATATTCCTTCACAGATGTTTTCATTGCAGGCCACCAAAATTGTCTTGCTAAGATAGCCCAAGTTCTTTGTTCACCAGGATGTCTTGAAAGAGGTGTGTAATGAAATACTCTAGTATCATTGGTCTTAAATCCAAGGGTATATATAATTTATCTTCATGTTACAACCCATCTTCTTTCTTCTGTAAGTGTTCTGCTGGAATCTTATCATCAGATGCTAGTGAGTCTTTATGTTCTTGCGAAAAACTGGAAGTGACACCAATAAAACATTCAGTAGATATAATATTAGAGGAAGTTATACAAGATTCAGGTTTCTTATCTTTTCTAGAAAGAGCTTCCGCTTTGCAATTCTTGGAGGCTGGTCTATACATAATTTGGAAATTAAATCTTGTGAAGTACAAGCTCCATCTTACTTGTCTGGATGATTGTTTTATTGTTTTGTAGGTACTGTAAATTTTTATGATCAGTATAGATTATAATGGGTAAATGTGTGCCTTCCAAGAGATGTCTCCAATGTTCAAGGGAGCGTTTAATAACTAAAAGTTCTTTATCTCCTATGGAATAATTCCTTTCCGCTGGGTTCATTGTTTTTGAAAAATAAGCAACAGGATGAATTGGTTCTGTTAAAGAAATCCTTTGTGAAAGTACGGCACCAAGAGCATAGTCCGAAGAATCCACCTCCACTATATATTGTAGTTTGGGGTCTGGATATAGGAGTATGGGAGCTGTAGTAAAACATTGTTTTAATTTATTGAATGCTAGGTTAGCTTCTGGTGTCGAAAGATATGGTATGGTAGAACTGGTCAGGTGAGTAAGAGGTCTTGCAATACTTGAAAATATCTTGATAAACTTTCTATAATAATTGGAGAACCCAAGGAAGCATTGAAGTTCTTTCCTATTTGTGGGAACTGAACAATTGGTGACTGCATCTACCTTTTTATTCTCCATACTAATCCCTTTTGGACTAATATGATAACCCAAAAAAGAGATATCTGTGGTATGGAAAACACATTTTTCTGGTTTTGCAAATAAGTTGTGAAATCTAAGCCTGGATAACACCCAACGAACATGTTTTATGTGGTCTTGTAAATTGTTGGAAAAAATGAGAATGTCATCCAGGTATACCACCATACAGACATCAAGTAGATCTCTGAACACATCGTTTATAAAATGTTGAAACGTTGCAGGGGCATTGCATAGCCCAAATGGAATAACCAAGTATTCGTATAGTCCAACCTAGTCCTGAACACAGTGAGCCATTCATCTCCCTCTCTGATATGCACCAGATTATATGCACCATGTAAATCCAGTTTGGTGTAAATTGTTGCTGAATGCAAATGCTCAATAAGTTCTGGTTGTTTAACTCTCTATAGTCAATTATTGGACACAAGGATGAATCCTTATTTTTGACAAAAAAGAGTCCAGCACCTGCTGGGGAGGTAGATAGTCTGACTCAGCTACGTATATTTTCGTCCAAATAGGGTTTTAGATGGTCTAACTCAGGTTGACTAAGAGGATATAAATGCCCATAGGGAATCGTGGCACCTGGCTGTAAGTCAATTGGGCAATCGTATATGCGATGAGGTGGAAGAGTCTCTGCCTCTTTTTTACTAAACACATCTACAAAATCAGCATATTCATCTGGCAGAATAGTATTAGTTTCAGGTAACTGTAGAAGAACATGTTGAGGGAAACAAGTCTGACGACAGTAGGAGGAAGTAAATGAAATATGTAGTGTTGTCCAATTAATAGTAGGTTGGTGTAACTGTAACCATTCCATTCCTAGAACTATAGGGAAAAGGGGAGATGGTAAAACATCAAATACAATGTATTCAATATGCCCCTCAGGAGTTTTGACTAACAAAGGAATCGTTTCATGAGTAACAGGACCAGTACTAATAGTGGACCCATCAATAACTCTAATAGACAGTGATTTGTGCTTCAAAATCAAAGGTATTTTATTTTTTTAACCAAAGTGCTATCAATGAAATTGCCATATGCTCCTGAATCCAGTGGCGTCACTAGGGGGGTGCGGGGGGTGTGGGCCGCACCTGGGTGACACCCTCCAGGGGGTGACACCCTCCAAGGGGTGACACCACAAGAATTTTTTTTATTTTTTTTTTATTTTATTGAAATTCAAAGAAATACAATGTAGAGATGCATATATTTTTTTATTAGAGGGGACATCATTTGTGAACATTAGTGGGACTGGGGAAGTTGTAGACACTTCATTTTTTTGCCCCTTGAGCCAGCGCTGCAATTTCCACAAATAGTTTTCCCGGCTGCTTTTGCTTGTTTGTACTTTGTTCCTCCCCTGCCCAATTTCACTATGAATGTTGTGGGCGTTCCGTGGGGCTTGCAAAGTTGCGCTGGTAGCCTAAACCTGCCTGCCTATCTGTGCTCACTGCTCAGTGACGTGTGGAGAAGTGGAGTCACTCACTGCTGTGCTGTCTCTCTAAACGGGAACTGGGAAATCATGAAGCGGATGCCTGGCACCTGACCGCATGACTGTCTGACACTGTCTCTAAAGTGAAGGAGCCACGTATGATGCCCACCAGACCGGTATGGTTATGGTACACTAAGTTCACACTGAAGAGGTGGGAGGGGAGGGTGGACGGGGGTCTGGGGGTGGGCAGAGAGCAGAGGTGCTTGACCATAAGAAGCGGTAGGCATGCGGCCCGGGGCTGTGCACTGACAGACTTGGAACAGAGTCAGAGAGCAGAATTTTCAGAGTTTGCGTGACTAAACCTTTTCTTTAGTGATTTATTTTTATAGTGCTCTGTTTATCTTTCATTTGATGCTCTGCTGAGCGAGGGAGCAGCTCTAGGCATGAGCTTTATAATTAATGCAGTGCAGTTTAAATATTTTGTATGTGTGTGTGTGTGTGTGTGTCTGAGTGTTTTTGTGTGTGTTTCTGAGTGTTTTGTGTGTGTGTGTCTGAGTGTTTTTGTGTGTGTGTCTGAGTGTTTCTGTGTGTGTGCCTGAGAGTTTTTGTGTCTGTGTGTGTCTAAATGTTTGTGTGTGTGCCTGAGTGTTTTTGTGTGCGTGTCTGAGTGTTTTTGTGTGTGTGTTTTTGTGTGTGTGTCTGTGTGTTTCCGAGTGTTTGTGTGTGCATCTGAGTGTGTTTTTAAGTGGGTCTGAGTGTGTCTGAGTGTTTGTATATGTGTGTGCCTGTGTTTTTGTGTTTGTGTGTGTCTGCTTTCTGGGGGGAGGGGGGGTGAAACCATAACTTACCGCACCGGGTGACACTAACTCTAGTGATGTCACTGCCCGAATCCAATATGGCCTCAGTGGTCCACTGTAAGGATAAAAACAAAAGACAGTAAAAAGTTGTCATGTCTGAAGATTGGGAGGAGCATATAGATAAAGACTTACTTTTCTTATTCCTCTGGAGGATGGGACACTCCTTTACGGTGTGTGAGGGACTGGCACAGTACATGCATAATTGTTTATTTCTTCTGTGGTTTCTCTCTTCAGCACTCAAAGATCCCCTTATAACTCCAATATCCATGGGTTCCTCAGTGGATCTGGGAGAAACAGGTGATTGGGAGGTAGTTGTATGAGTCCAATAAGTTGGTTCAATATGATATTGTTCAGATCTTCTTTCTATCAGTTTCCTATCAATCTGAATGGTGAGCTTCATTAATGACTCCAAGGAGTTTGGCATTTCTGTTCGTGCAAGTTCATCTTTAATTGATTCTGCGAGACCCAATCTAAATTGATTCCTAAGAGCAATGGGATGCCACTGGGAATCTGTTGCACACTGTTTAAAGTCAGTAATGTATTCCTCGACAGGTCTTTTTCCTTGTCTTAAACTACGCATAGTAGCTTCTGCTGTCATTTGTAGATTGATATCCTGATAAAGTTCATCCATGCAGCTATAGAAATCATCTAGTGAAGCTAGGATTGGGTTATCATTCTCATAAAAAGTGTCTGCCCAGGCTCTTGGCTCTCCTCTAAGAAAAGATATTACAGTCAATACCTTCACCCTTTGTGTACAATATGTTTTGGGTTTTAAGTTAAACAGTAAATGGCAGGCATTTTGAATTGCCTATACTTTTTTCTGTCTCCTGAAAAAAGGTCTGGTAGTGATACTCGAGGTTCTGGGGTAGTTTCAAGGTGGTTACCTTTTGTTGCAATTGAATCTTTAATTATTTTATGCAGAGACTGATTCTCTATTTCTAAATCTCTTAGGCCTTGACCCATCTGATCAACCTTTTGAGCTAGGTTGTATACATACTGAGGTAGTTCTGCTGGATCCATTTTTATTGGGCTTAGAATTATGTAAGGATTAGTTCGCTGGAACAATAAGGATCACAACGGCAGTACAAATAATAATATATCTTTCCCTGTAGCTTGTTTGTTACACCTATGACGACAATAGACTGCTTTGGAGGAAACAGTATTTATGTGTCAATGGTGTTTTTAATCCAAAAATTAGAATGAATATGCTGATCCGCTTATATAAGCAATACTCAAAATAAATGTTTGGATTTAATTATTTTGCAACAAACTATCTGATCAAGTTTGAAACAGACAGAATGTTTCAGATAGTTGTAACACAATCATGGTTAAAAAGGGGCGGAGCCAACATCCGTAATACACAAAGCTGAAAAGTTTGTTAAGAAAGTTTGACAATGTCCGGTAATTGATATATAGAAAATGAAATGCTTGAAATTACTGTACCTCCTCTTTAGAGTAATCTGGAGAGAGTTCTAAGACAAGTAAAGATGAAGTCCAATCAGGAATTTGTAGCACTCAGCTATGTGAGGCTTACCTGGAAACGCTGAATACAGACACTGCAGCAGTGGAAACAAACTGAATTCTCTGTAACAAAGGTAATGAAGGATAACTGCAAACCAAACAGAATTCCTTGATATAGGTAAATTCTCAAAATAGAATCTGTAGGCTTTTAGAACAAGGTAGTAATTTTAGCTTGAGACTTCCTTCGAGAAATAAGTAATAAGGAAACTCTTGAAAATAGCTTAGGTAATGATTGCTTGCAGAGTATACAAAACAAAATACTAAGCACCTGAGTGAGGGTGTGCTGAATATTTAAAGGGAAAGTGGAATGTACCAAATGAATAGATGGGGGAACTTGGGAAGAATCCTGACACCGTTTGAGTATTTTGCTAATTGCATATTCCATAACTTACTAAACCTTCTACAAATCTTAAGCTAAACAATATATAGATCCTAAAAAAATTATATCAGAAATTTGACTACCTTAAAGGGACATGAAACTCAAAAATTTTCTTTCATGATTTAGGTAGAACATACAATTGTAAACATTTTTCCAGTTAACTTCTGTTATCAGATTTGCTTAATTCTCTTGGTATGCTTTGTTGAAGAAGCAGCAATGCACTACTGGTTTCTAACTGAACACATTGGTGAGCTAATAACAATAGGTATATACATGCAGCCACCAATCAGCAGCTAGAACCTAGGTTCTTTACTGCTCCTGAGCTTTCCTAGATAAACCTTTCAGAAAAGGATAACAAGAGAAGGAAGCAAATGAAATAATAGAAGTAAATAAAAAAGCTTTTTTAAAATTGGATATTCTGTCTAAATCACAAATGTCTAATTATGACTTTACTGTCCTTTTATGTTAAAGGGACATTAAACCCACATTTTTTCTTTCATGATTGAGGCAGAGAATATAATTTTAAACAACCTTCTAATTTACTTCTATTCTCTAATTTGCTTCATTCTCTTGATATTCTTTCCTGAAAATCATATCTAGATAGGCTCAGTAGTTGCTGATTGGTGGCTGCACATACAGTAGATGCCTCGTGTGATTGGCTAACCCATGTGCATTGCTAATTTTCCAACAAAGGATATCTAAATAATAAAGCAAATTCGATAATAGAAGTAAATTTGAATGTTGTTTAAATTTCTATTCTATGTCTGAATCATGAAAGAATATTTTTGTGATTAATGACTCTTTAATCAAATGGCCCAAAAGTGGCCTTCACTGTAACTACCAGATGATATAATTCTAATTATCCAGGAGGTCCATGAGCAGCCAGATCAGCAGTTACTACAATTCTAAAGTTCCTTTAAAAATGGAGGTTTCTGTTGTTTGTGTCCTATTTTTTATTGACTTACCTATTATTTAGAGATTAGGTTGCTCGTCTGTTTTGAAAATTGCCTTTATGACTGTTATTTCTGTAACAAGACATTTGTTGTTTGCTACATGGTTCTAAAATCCTCAATAAAAGATTATTAAAGAAAAAAAAATGTGTATTTATGGAACATTTCCAAGTACAAAATGTGTAAACCATATCTCTTAAAAAGCTTTCTTCAGTGCATAAAATCATTTAACATACCATGGTGTCAAATAAAAAGAAAATGGTATTATATTTTTTCACCTTTGAAGGGAGAGGTATTTTCAGATCACAATGATTTCATCCAATTTCTTTTTTAGAGTGATAATTTTGACTCTTTCAAATGTTTCAAGATGACCTCTTGTCACAGTAATCAAGTATATTTCAATCCAGGTTGAAGTGATACATAGTTTCTAAATGATCTTATCCTGGATAACCCACAAATGTGAACAAGATGTGTTACTGTATACTATTCAGACAATTTTTTTAACTTTTACATTTTAATAAGGAGATCTAATAATTTACATAATGAGCCTTGGTTTATCTTCATTTTACCAGAAATAAAAATAGCACAGATAATTGCATAAACGATTCAATTAACAAGATTTAAAAATGTGCATTTTCTCAGTGACTCTAGTACAAGTATGTTACTGAGCAGCACTTGTAAACTTGTTGAAATGATTTAGATAAAAGTGTTAGTGAAGACTGTCTCACAGCTGCCCTGGCATGTAAGCTTGCTATTTAAACTGTTGTAAAATAAAAGCATGGTTTAATCTTTTGAAACCTTTAGCGCAGTTGCTAGGATTTTCATTCATGGCATCAAAGTACAAGCACTGATTTTAATGATGTCTTTGGGGGGCTGTTTTATGTACTTTAAATGTATATTTATTTTTTTTATATTTTTTAAACATACACAATTGTTAAAATAATTAATTCTGTTACAATTATTTTATTCATTTTATTGTGACCAGAACAATCTACTGATATTTTATTGTGACTATATTTACACTCACTGAATGAATTGGGAAAAAATAGCTTTCAATAAAATCATCTAACAATAAAATCGATATAAAACTATTTTTACACATTACAAATGGTAGCCACTGACGTATTACACTTGCATCATTAGAATAATAAAGAAATGTTAAAAACGTAAATTGTATCACTTGGTAAATCTGTTTTATTTATTATGTGTTATTGATATATTTGATTCATTGTATTTTTATACATCCCATGTATGTGGGTTTCAATTTATCTTAACTTATTTTAAAATTAATCTGTAACGTATGGCAGAAACGCTATACTCAGCTTTTGTTTCCTTTATTCTATGCTATGCTTTTATCAATAGACTGGTTGCCTGGAACACTAATAAAACACTTATGTTGCCAGTTACTTTAATGAAAGTGTTATACTTCAACTCACACAGATGCCACAGCAGACCCTACATTCACCCAAGCAAATCCCTATTTCACCTGGAGTGTAAGATCTGCCAGACTCTAACTGGATAATAGCCCAGCTGCAAGCTATGGTCTGTTCTCCGCAGCTGCATTTCTGCCTTTGAGCTCCGTCTTAAGACAAATTCCTGCACCCTAAAAGTCCACCCATTATAATATTAAGAAATCCAACTAAAAACACAATAAGCATTTCATTTTCAAAAATCATTTTCAAAAATCATAAAATCCACTTAAATACTGTTAAAAGTGCTCCTATTTATTTATATAAAAAAAAATCTCAATTGTATGAAAGAGATTTTATATTGAATACAATTGTCAAATGCATTGGCCTTTATAAAAGAGACATTTTCATATTTTTCGTGTTTTACATTTTCAGATGTCTAAATCCATGTTGACTGTAAAACGTTGCCTCTATTTAATCACTTATTTTACATAACCAGTTTAATGTAAATAGATTTTCATTATTTCATGATTTACTGCTGGAAAATACTCCTGCTCATGTACAGATTAAAATGATGGTAAACTTTACATGTTTTAAAATCAGGTCCAGAATCTAAGCATATATTTACAGGAACTTTAATTGATCACTTGTAATAAAGATGCGCTATAATCTAGTCATGCCATAATAATAACAGGCGCTCCAGCCGCCCACTTTAAAACTCATATTTTTTGTGATCTAAGTTTGAACTGTACTCTGATCTGCACTTTAGCTTAAAAAAAGTGCTGCACAGCTAGAGTGTAGATTCAAGAACAGTTCAAACCATTTGATCACAAAACATATGAGTTTTGAAGTGGACGTCTGGAGCACAGGGTATTAGAATGGCACAGCTAGATTAAAAAGTAAGTTACCGCATATCTTCATTAGAAGTGATCAATTAAAGCGCCTCTAAAATATTGCTTAGATTTCAGGCCTGATTTTAATGTATAGTTTACCATCACTTTAAGTGATCAATCATAATCCTTTGGAAAAACTAAAATTATACAAAAAATTCCATAGAGTTTAAAGGGACAGTCAACACTAGAATTTTTGTTGTTTAAAAAGATAGATAATCCCTTTATTACCTATTCCCCAGTTTTGCATAACCAACACAGTTATATTAATATACTTTTTACTGCTGTGACTATCTTGTATCTAAGCATCTTCTGACCGCCCCTAATCACATGACTTTTAGCTATTATCTATTGACTTGCATTTTAGCCAATTAGTGCAGTGTCTGCCACAACCCACGGGCGTGATCACAATGCTATCTATATGGTTTACCTGAACTACTCTCCCCTGTTGTGAAAAGCAAATACAAAACCATGTGATTAGAGGCGGCCTTCAAGGGCTTAGAAATTATCATATGAGCCTTCCTAGGTTTGCTCTCAACTAGAATACCAAGAGAACAAAGCAAAATTGTTGATAAAAGTAAATTGGAAAGTTGTTTAAAATTACTTGCCCTATTTGAAAAATAAAAGTTTTTTTTGGCCTTGACTGTCCCTTTAAGTATGGTTTTCTGTTGAAAACATTAGGTAATATAAACAGCCATATGTTAGCCAAATTAATTTAAGCATAGCAATGATGTCTTCTAGGTGTTATATCTCTTCAACTATTATAAATCTTCATAAATACAAGTGTATTTTTAAAATATGTTAAAAAACAACTAAGTAGATATTAAACTTGTGCAGTGACAAAAAATTCAGTTTGTCCGAATCTTTCAGAAAGAATATTCGGTTGTGATCCGATAAGATGTTGATCATATTTTTGTCCTGTTAGAGATGATCGCTCTTACAAGTATCACTTTACTTATTATTTGGCTCTCTTTTAGGGGTTAGTTTGTATCTTCAATATAGCGTGTTCTATATTGGTGGTATCCCTACCAATGACGTGTTGATACTTTTATCATTAGCATATTGGAAGTCAGGGATTACGATCCTCTCTTCGCGATTACGTGACCCAGTCTTTGCTGATTTGTTGAGAATAATTAGGAAGTGATTGACAACTTATCGGATCACAACCGGTTACTTCACTACCGATTGTGAGATCCTTTCAGGTAGGGAAATTTATTTTTATTGTTTATATCAATGAACTCAAACATGGGTTTTATTTATTATATTAGACCATACATATTATATTGATGAATTTGAAGGACCACTAAATTGTGGTATTTGTTTATGCCATGAGTAGACACACACCTCTCAATAAGAGGATACTAGTTTGTGATTGGCTATGGCCACTGCTGCATATTTAAAGACCAGTAATAAACAGTCAGATATGCCTTATGAAACGGCTGGAGATATAGCAGAGAAACGCATTACATGATTACAGGGGGCTGACTTTAACCCCCATAGTTTTTATAAATTAATTTTTTCCCAATCATTAGTACTTTCATACATTTGTGGATACAGCAGTAGAGCTTTCCTGCTGTACAAGGTGGATCACTTTGAAGTTTCAAATTTGGGATATAGTAAGCTGGTACACTGTAAAATACCAGCATGCCTCTAACAGCACAATAGGTTGCTTTTTACAAATATGAGTACCCTAGCATTTGAGAAACATAAACACGACTTAGCTGTTTCACACGCACATGCAGTGCCTCTTTGTTTGATTGAGGATTACAGCCTCTTAAAGGGACAATTTACTGTAAAAAAATGATCCCCTTTAATTTGTTTCTAATTATCCATTTTGCCTGCTGGAGTGTACTAAATTGTTTATCTTGGCAATTCAAAAAAAAAAATGCGGTATCCATGCATATACTGGAGATTTAAAAAGAAAATGTATATGCTATAGAAAGACTGTGTAAACATAGCCAGCATAATAAATTACACTCCCTGTAGGGTTAGGAAACATAAGTAATAAAATGTTAATTTAAAGTTGTTCTCTCTAAGGCCCTTATATTCAAAACATCGACAAACCAACAAGAAACTGCCTGTTTGGGTTCACCAGGCTTGCAGTCCGTCTGGTGATTAATTGAAAAAAGCAGTCTGAACCTCACTGTGCCGACGAGTGGCTATGTGTCTCCCATAAGAAATAATAGGGATCATGGATTCTGCAAAAGTCCACCAACATTACCACTCCTCGGCACTATGAGTGTGGGGGGGGCTGTATTTGAATTGTTCCTACACAGCACAGACAGTGCATTTGCTGAAACAAAAAGAGGTTTCAAATAATGCATAACTAAACTTAATTTTACTAAACCTTCACTACTTGCCTCACTCTGGAAAATCAAGCCACTGAAAAGGTGGTAAGACAAATATGGCTGAAAAACCTATACCTAACCTGTATTTCACCATTAAAATGCAAGTTATTCCCCGGAACGTCCATCAAACTTCCACAGGACGCTTTTCTCTACATCATGTCTGCTATCTAGCTTACTAATAAAGACAAAACACCTTCCTATCAAAACTATATGTCGATAAATGTATACAATGTTTCATGTATATGCATTTCCTTGTATAATGCATATTAATTTAATATGAAATCAAAGAATACTTAATATTGTAAATAGTAACAAGCATAGGTGTAGTGGTCCTACTAACCTTTTTATACTTATGTAGATTTTATGATATAATTTTCAGGACTTTTCACTGTTGTTATTCTCATTTTACAATCACTGAGCAATTCATAGGATCAATTTCATGATTATTATGTATTCAAAATTGTTTTATAATGTATATGAAGGTGAAGCAGTTAATTAGGCATGTTCATTAGGCAACTTCGTTAGCTGCCAAATGAGGAAGGCTTATGATCATGGCCTTCGCCTCTTTTCAGAGACGGATTTATTCTTGTAAAAGTGAAACACACTAAGGACCAGATCACAAGTGGCATGATATTTAGTGCTTTCACTTGCTCGCAAACACCCCCAGAAGTAAAATGGTAATGGGTGCGGGTTAGCGTGTGGTTTACAAGTTGAAAGTAAAATATATGTGCCCGAGCAAAAGTCGATGCGTGCTAACGTCAGAATTTTGGATATCGTGACCATGTTAACAATATATATATATATATATATATATATATATATATATATATATATATAAAAATATACATATTTATTTTTTTTGTCATATACAGTATCTCACAAAAGTGAGTAACCCCCTCACATTTTTGAAAATATTTTATTATATCTTTTCAAGTGACAACACTGAAGAAATTACACTTTGCTACAATGTAAAGTAGTGAGTGTACAGCCTGTATAACAGTGTAAATTTGCTGTCCCCTCAAAATAACTCAAAACACAGCCATTAATGTCTAAACCTCTGGCAACAAAAGTGAGTACACTCCTAAGTGGAAATGTCCAAATTGGGCCCAATAAGGCCACCCAGTACAACCAATCCCAGTTATCCCCTGGAGCCTGGATGTGTGATCGCATCACTGAAGCAGGGTAGGTAGAGTGTTTCTACAATCTTGCTGACAGGTGCCACTTCGGGCTGTGCTTAAGTGTTCAGAGGGCCTAAGGAAATCTGCTTCTGAGAACACTGCCCAGACTGTGCCTTATGGGGTAACCGATCCCAGCTGAGGATTGTTTCCAATAAGATTTCCTCAAATTTTCACTGTAGAGTGCAAATAATTTTCTATATAAGCACTTTGGGAAGCATTTTAAACAGGAGCTCCCCAAGTGAACTTTCGCTTGCATCCGCCCCGTCTTGTTAAATCACACCTATCTGTTCCTGTTTAATAAAATATACAATAAATACTAATTGTTCCCAAATACATAGCATTCTTCCAGCCATGCTTTAGCCCTCGCTTTGGCAGATATTCCATCATCTGCCAAAGGTCCATAAGAGTTTGGATAATGTGAAGGGGCACCCCATAGTCTTGGGCATAGGGTCATTGATTAGCCCTCTGTCAGAGTGGCTTGACTCTATTCTACAGAGGACAGTAAAGGGACTCTACAGCTACCTAAGATACACTACCCATGTCTTATCTCTGTTTCAGGATTTCCAATGGTTGGAGGGATATAGCTGGCTGACAATTGATGTCACATCATTGTACGCAAGTATACCGCATGACAAAGGCCTACTGGCCGTTGGTTATTTCTTAGATCCTGACAGAGACATGGGTACGGAGGAAAATAAATATATTTTGTGAGTTACACGATTCCTCCTGGAGCATAACTTTTTTATGTTCAAAGGTGTCTTTTACTAGCAACTACTAGGCACAGTGATGGGGGAAAAATTTGCCCCCTCGTATGCCAATATTTTCATGGGTTGGCTAGAGTGCAAATTTGTATATTTTGATACTAATCCCATGCGGGATGGTATCATTTTATACAAGCGTTACATAGACGATCTGTTGATCATCTGGGGATCAGTGAATCAAGAAGCTGAACAGTTTGTTCAGTACTTAAATGCACAGGACACAGGTGTAATGTTCACCTACGAATGGGACAAAGAAAAGAGGCTCTTTTTGTATATTGAATTGTCCGGGTCTTTAAAGATGGGACAAGTCAAAACAAATCTCTATCGCAAAAAGATTGCAGGTAATTCTATTTTGCATGCAAAAAGTGCCCATCCCAAGCATGTCTATAAAGGAATCCTAAAAAGCCAGTTCATCAGAACAAAACGTCTTTGCTCAGATAACAATGACTTTCTTGAACAGAGTAATGATCTTAAGGAGAGGTTTAAAAACAGAGGATACAGAATGAACCAAATCAATAAGATCTATAAATAGACAAGCACCCTCAATAGAGAAAGTAGAAACCTTGTCACCAAAACTTAAAAACACACAGACCAAGCAGCCACTTTTTATCATAAAATATTCATCAGAATATCCAGAAATCTGTACCATCATTAAAAAGTATTTTCCATTACTGTATGGTGATAAAAAACTGAAAAAAGTGGTAGAAGATGACTGCAGGTATGTGTTCTCAAGAAACCTAACCATTGGTAACATTCTTTCCCCAAGCAATCTAAAGCCCCCCAACAGTGCCAGTTCTTAGTTGTCTACCAATGGTACTTATCGGTGTGGTCATCCACGCTGTAAATCATGTGACTTCCTAATTGTGGGCAAGGAGTTTTATTCCTGTGCAACAGGACATACATTTCAAACTAAAGGTTGCATGATCTGTTCCACTGCCTATGTGATTTACCTTATAGAATGTACTGAACACAAATTACAATATGTGGGAATGACGAGTAGGTACGTGAGAACACATATCAGAGAACATCTAGGTGTTCCGCACTCTCTAGACACTTTTTAAATGTACACCAGCAAAATACCAACACTTTCAAATGGAGGGCAATAGAACATGTGAGAACACCCATTAGAGGAGGAGATAGAGATCGATTACTCTAAAAACAAGAGGTTTTTTTGGATTTTTAAATTAGATACACAAATTCCCAAGGGATTCTATTCTGAATTCGATGTAATCAACTATTGCGAATAACATACTATTCAAACATGTTTATTCATGTCAAGATTTTATAGAGTTAGTAGTGTCACTTAACCCATACTTTCAGAGAAGAAATCTTTAGGAAATGTTTCCATCACTATCCCAAATAATTATATTTTAATTTCTTCACTGGTTGTCAAACAAATCAGTATATATACTTATTTTTACATTAAGGGGGTATCTACTTTATGAGTTGTTATATTCTTATGCCTACCATCTTTTAGCCATCACAATATCTTATTGGGTTTTATTATCCTATTTTGGTTTTAGATTTAACTATCTTATGCTCATTTTTTTAAGTGAAAACATAACTATCTCAGTATACTTAGAGTGTTTATATATGTTCGGAGATAATGTACAGGGAGTGCAGAATTATTAGGCAAGTTGTATTTTTGAGGATTAATTTTTATTATTGAACAACAACCATGTTCTCAATGAACCCAAAAAACTCATTAATATCAAAGCTGAATAGTTTTGGAAGTAGTTTTTAGTTTGTTTTTAGTTATAGCTATTTTAGGGGGATATCTGTGTGTGCAGGTGACTATTACTGTGCATAATTATTAGGCAACTTAACAAAAAACAAATATATACCCATTTCAATTATTTATTTTTACCAGTGAAACCAATATAACATCTCAACATTCACAAATATACATTTCTGACATTCAAAAACAAAACAAAAACAAATCAGTGACCAATATAGCCACCTTTCTTTGCAAGGACACTCAAAAGCCTGCCATCCATGGATTCTGTCAGTGTTTTGATCTGTTCACCATCAACATTGCGTGCAGCAGCAACCACAGCCTCCCAGACACTGTTCAGAGAGGTGTACTGTTTTCCCTCCTTGTAAATCTCACATTTGATGATGGACCACAGGTTCTCAATGGGGTTCAGATCAGGTGAACAAGGAGGCCATGTCATTAGATTTTCTTCTTTTATACCCTTTCTTGCCAGCCACGCTGTGGAGTACTTGGAAGCGTGTGATGGAGCATTGTCCTGCATGAAAATCATGTTTTTCTTGAAGGATGCAGACTTCTTCCTGTACCACTGCTTGAAGAAGGTGTCTTCCAGAAACTGGCAGTAGGACTGGGAGTTGAGCTTGACTCCATCCTCAACCCGAAAAGGCCCCACAAGCTCATCTTTGATGATACCAGCCCAAACCAGTACTCCCCCTCCACCTTGCTGGCGTCTGAGTCGGACTGGAGCTCTCTGCCCTTTACCAATCCAGCCACGGGCCCATCCATCTGGCCCATCAAGACTCACTCTCATTTCATCAGTCCATAAAACCTTAGAAAAATCAGTCTTGAGATATTTCTTGGCCCAGTCTTGACGTTTCAGCTTGTGTGTCTTGTTCAGTGGTGGTCGTCTTTCAGCCTTTCTTACCTTGGCCATGTCTCTGAGTATTGCACACCTTGTGCTTTTGGGCACTCCAGTGAAATATGGCCAAACTGGTGGCAAGTGGCATCTTGGCAGCTGCACGCTTGACTTTTCTCAGTTCATGGGCAGTTATTTTGCGCCTTGGTTTTTCAACACGCTTCTTGCGACCCTGTTGACTATTTTGAATGAAACGCTTGATTGTTCCATGATCACGCTTCAGAAGCTTTGCAATTTTAAGAGTGCTGCATCCCTCTGCAAGATATCTCACTATTTTTGACTTTTCTGAGCCTGTCAAGTCCTTCTTTTGACCCATTTTGCCAAAGGAAAGGAAGTTGCCTAATAATTATGCACACCTGATATAGGGTGTTGATGTCATTAGGCCACACCCCTTCTCATTACAGAGATGCACATCACCTAATATGCTTAATTGGCAGTAGGCTTTCAAGCCTATACAGCTTGGAGTAAGACAACATGCATAAAGAGGATGATGTGGTCAAAATACTCATTTGCCTAATAATTCTGCACTCCCTGTATGCTTCAATTTTTAACCCTAGAAAGTTGTTGGCTAATGAACTGCTAAAGAGTATCTTCCTATTATATTGTAAAGCAAACATTTAGCATCTCACAGTTTATTTTAGATATTTAGATTAGCAGATTAGCTAATGGTAATAATACATATCATGAAAGCCTTATGCTTATAACTTTGCTTATAAATGGATTGTTTAAGTGGTATTATAATATGTAATATGTAATATATATATTATATATATATGAGCTTATAACACCACTCTAGCATATTCAACACTCATAGCTTTAACTATTCTATATTAGAATTAACGTTGTATTATAACCCACTTTTGTAGTAAAACACTTGCAGGCAGTTGTATTCCATGAGGTGATGTCACTTTAAGAAATTAACATATGTTGATCACCTATCCAATGGCTGCAGCCCCTTTTTAATGTTGGTTGACTTAGCATTTTGCAGGTCTATGAATACCACTTGGTTATTCTATGATGATGTTCTTGGAATCCTTGTTCTTGACCTCCCTTTTCTGTTGTGACTACTTCTTGTTTCCTGGACTTTGCTTCTTCTCTGCTCCTTTGCTGTAATGCATGTTCCTGACTGACTAACTGGCTACTGACCTTGGGATCTACAGGGTTTTTTGGTTTCTGGTTCCTCCCTATGCTTCACAACCTAGCTACAGACTAATTTATTGTTTCCTGACATCATTCTGAAACCTAACTTTTCTTCTTTTTACTTCTCTGATACTGACACCTGGTTTCTGATAACGTCTATGACTACAGACCTTGGCTTGATCCAGACTACTTCTTCTAGTTCATCTCCTGTGTACATGAATCCAGTGAATAAGAAAGATATTTCCCTTAAAACTTTACATAATTGCCAAACTATATAGATGTATTAAATGGAGATGTCATGCATTTTCAGCACTCTGTCTCAGCATCTAACAGTGTAACTCATTCTATGCAACAAATACAAGCTTTGTAAATTGCTGTGTTAAAAAGAGTAGAAGGATTACAAGCTCAGGACCAGGCTAACACTGGATCTTCTGTTGTCTTAACTGTTGCGGCATCATCTTTATTCCTGGGCCCCTCGCTTTTTTAAAGCCAAGTCTCCAGCAAAGTGTGGGGGGGGGGTGAAAGACAGCAGTTTGGCACTTTCATCACAGCTTGTCAGATCCTGTTCAAAGTAAAGCACCTACACTACAAACTGCTATAGCTTTCCTAACAGGGGAATACCTTGGACTCCTTTGTTAGTGCTATGAGGCTTTTATAAGATGATTCCCATCAAACTTCTTTTGCTCAGTCTGGCCCATTTTCATCACATTGTCAGAGACACTAACTGCTTTCCTTGTCCAGTTTTGTTTAAGCCTTTCTGAGACTTTAAAGAGGAGCTTGCTTGTGTAGGTCCACAAACTGAATTAGAAAGTATAATCATTATGGCAATCTAAATTGATAGAAGATGTCAAGGGAGACAACAACAGAGTCTTGCTTCACAATTCTACTTCAGCACCTGCTTTACTTCCTTAAACGGTCATTAAACCCAAAATTTCTATTTCATGATTCAGATAGAGAAAACAATTTAAAAAATACTTTCTAATTTAATTCTATTATCTAATTTGTTTTATTCTCTTGGTATCATTTGTTGAAGGAGCAGCAATGCACTACTGGTTTCTAACAGAACACATGGGTGAGCCAATGACAATTGGTATATATATATATATATATATGCAGCCACCAATCAGCAGCTAGAACCTAGATTCTTTGCTGCTACTGAGCTTTCCTAGATAAACCTTTCAGCAAAGGATAACAAGAGAAGGAAGCTAATTAAACAATAGAAATACATTGGAAAGTTGTTTAAAATTGTATTCTCTTTCTGAATCATGAAAGACAAATTTGTCCTTTTAAGTCGTCCTCCAAGATTAGACTATGCAGACTGGAGCTATTAGAGGGCCAAGTTCTACAGAACACACCAAACCTAGGAATCTGAAATTATGTTTCTACTGTAGAAAGGCTGGTAATTTCTTACGTTCCATTGATTCTGAAATGTCTTTGTCTTAGATCCTGTTATAATCCTGTTATAAATTTGAGCACAGGTAGCAACACTTTTGCTTCTGTTTTTTGTCACTCCTCTTGTCGTTAGCAGTTTGCTGTGCTGTTGAGTGTTGGTTAAATATAATTAATGCTAGTCCTGAACAATATCAGGATTTTTATGATGTTTTTGATAAAATTGTAACAGATAATTTTCCTCTGAGATGTCCTATTGATTTGGCTCTGGGTGCAGCAATTCATTTAGGAAGAGTATTTTAAAAACTGTGACTCTAAATGTTTTAAAAACTGTGACTCTGAGGACAAAGGAAAGTATCTTGAACAAACTTGAGCTTAGATCTCCCTGTTATATTTTTGTAATATTTGCAGAATTGTCATGTTCAATGTTACCTATTCTTAAAGGGACACTAATGTCAAAATTAAAGGGACAGTCAAGTCCAAAAAAAACCTTTCATGTTTCAAATAGGGCATGTATTTTTAAACAACTTTTCAATTTACTTTTAGCACCAATTTTGCTTTGTTCTTCTGGTATTCTTAGTTGAAAGCTACACCTAGCAGGTTCATATGCTAATTTCTTAGACCTTGAAGGCCGCCTCTAATCTAAATGCATTTTGATAGTTTTTCACCAATACAGGACATTAGGTCACGTGTTTCATATAGATAACATTGAGCTCATGCACGTGAATTTACCATGGAGACAGCTCTGATTGGCTAAACTGCAAGTCTGTCAAAAGAACTGAAATAAGGGGGCAGACTGCTGAGGCTTAGATACAAGGTAATTACAGAGGTAAAACACGTATAATTATAACTGTGTTGGTTATGCAAAACTGGGGAATTGGTAATTAAGGGATTATCTATCTTTTAAAACAACAAAAATTCTAGTGTTGACTGTCCCTTTAAACTTTCATGACGAAAACATTTGAAATTTAAGGCTCTAACTCATACATAAATTAAACATCTAGGGCTATATTACAAGTGGCAAGATATTGTTAATGCAGGTCTCGATAACCCATATTGGGACCGCACTAGCATGCGCTCATATTACAAGTTGAAAGTACATGCATTTGCTCAAGCACAAACTAATTTAGTGCATCAGGTTTGTGTGAGTGAAGACCTAGGGGCATATTTATCAAGCTCCGTACGGGCTCGCCAGAAACAATAGTTTTGAAGCAGCGGTCTAAAGACCGCTGCTCTATAACCTGTCCACTTGCTCTGAAGCGGCAGTAAGAAATCAACCCGATCGAATATGATCGGGTTGATTGACACCCCCTGCTAGCGATTGGCTGCAAATCTGCAGAGGGCGGCATTGCACCAGCGTATGCTGTTGGCATTTACCGATGTGCAACGGACATGATCTGCTATATCGGATCATGTCCACTCGCACCATAATAAATAGGCCCTCTAGTGTAAATTGTAAGGGTTAAAAAAAATATATAAACATAATATATTAAAATAAAGTGTTACACTCATATTTAAACTATCTAATAAAAAAAATATTAATATAAATATTAATTAAAGTTTAATATGTCTAAATATGTGTATGGGTGTATATATATATATATATATATATATATATATATAAATACCATCCATTTTACAGTGTTACCCTCCTATGGACATCCGCCTGGGTGCAAGAATGCAATGAATATTCCTCCAAATAAAATGCACTCGCAGGTCTTTTGTAAAGTAAAACAAACTCTGTTTATTGGAACGTTTTCAGGGACATCTTCCCCTTCATCAGCATGATGAAGGGGAAGATGTCCCTGAAAACGTTCCAATAAACAGTTTGTTTTACTTTACAAAAGACCTGCGAGTGCATTTTATTTGGAGGAATATATATATATATGTGTGTGTATTTATGTGTTCATATATGTACAGAATCTCACAAATGGCTAATTGGGCCCAATTTGGACATTTCCCCTTAGGGGTGTACTCACTTTTGTTGCCAACAGTTTAGACATTAATGGCTGTGTGTTGAGTTATTTTGAGTGGACAGCAAATTTACACTGTTATATAGGCTGTACATTCACTACTTTACATTGTAGCAAAGCATTTCTTCAGTGTTGTCACAGATATAATAAAATATGTACAAAAATGTAAGGGGTGTACTCACTTTTGTGAGATACTGTATATACATACATATATACACATATAAACACACATATATATACAGTATATATACACTTTGGAGGCTTTTCCACTCAAATACCTTAAAACTTGATTTTTTTTTGAAAAAATTTAAAATTTTATAAAGTTTTTACTGTTTCTACTATACATATTTTACATTCCAATGTTATTCACATGGTAGAAAATGTGTTTAATGGTCTGAAGATGGGGGTTAAACCTTGATACATCACTTAAATAAAGAAACCAAGTTGAAGTTAGAACCCGGAGAGTGCCTCCAATACCTATGGATGAGAGAGGGAGATTTTACAAAAAATAATCACATATTTATAGAAATATATATTTAAAAATAAAAAGAAGCTTTTAATCAATGTGAAGAGCATTGGAATGTAAATTATGCATAAATATCTTACGATTTAGCAATGTAGGGCTAACGCTATGTCAGGTTAGCGTGCGATTGCTGCATTGAAGTCTATAGGGAGAATAAGTTAGTGCAATCACAATATCCAAAGTCCTGAAGTTAGCGTTCATCGAAAAAATATTTAGCGTGCCGCTTGTAATCTGGCTCCAGGCAGTTTGCTTGAACTTCTCTGTAAAGAAAGGGCAGTGCTTCCTGATGATTCAAAGACTCTGCTTAAATCAGTGAGCAAGCACATGCAGTTCTTTACTACAGTTGTATACTATATATATATTTATGTATATACCATTATGTGCCTATCAATAAACAATAAAACAAACTGTTTATGCACATTGATTGGCATATTCCCTTTAATATCATATCCCACCTTGCTAGCGAAGGGAATTTAACTGATTTTAAAACAGATGCACAATATCTAATTTACCTAATATCATGTTGTGGAAAAATACTAAAACCTTTTACATTTATGAACAAAAGGGCATAGAGAACAAAGCCATAAAGCTACTATACCATAACAGGAAAACTATTAAAATATCATATCGCAAACTCTTTGTAGTTCCTGTGCAAAGACTAAGCTTTGTACCAAAATATTTTCCCTTATGGGAAATAATGTTTTAAAATAATTCCAGATGTATTCATTTCTAAAACATTTGGTTGCTGGTATCAGATAAGCATGGAAAATATTTATTTCAGTTCTATCACATTGTACCAAAAATGTTATTTTCTCAGATATATGGCATAGATTTATTTTTTCATCTACATGGAATGCTGAGCTTTGATTGGAAGGATTATATAGGTTCCTTTTATACGTATATACAATATTTAAGCCTTAATGAAATATAAAGAAAATCCTCGGACTGAGAGGAAAGCTGACTATAGACAGGTAAATGACAAACTTAGTATACAGGTTTTTTTTAACATAAATAAAGAAAATGTTTAATTTTATTATGCCATTAATCCATAATTTCCTTCAATTGCAAATGTTTGGTTGAGCAAAGATCAGAACTCTTGGATAACAAAAACATTTCAAAAGTCTTCTTCCTTTTTTTACATCTATTTACTTATGTTAAAGGGACACACAACTTTCATTATTCAGATACAGCATGTAATTGACTCCTGTTATCAGATTTACATAATTCTCTTATCTTAACACATTTTAACACATCAGCCGAGCCAACAACAAATGACATATATGTGCAACCACAATTCAGCAGCTAACTCCCAGTATTGCATTGCTTTCATGTCCCTTTAAGATTAGAATTGCACAGTGCACGGCCATATTATTTATATTTGTTTTGTTTTGTTTTAATTTTGGATTTATTTCAATAAAATTAGTAATTTTAGAAGAATTTTTTTTTGTATATTCCCCACAATAAAAAATAATAAAAATACGATTAACAAAAATAAAATATTGATTGATGCAATATATGCATTCCTAAATTATAATGCTGCACATTAAACTGTCCAATAAAATTTAAATTATACTTACATTTAAGTTTCAGTTAAAATTAGAATAATTCAAAACAAACATAAATAACTTGAAAAGACCATTTTTAATGCAGTAGAATTTACATAATCTGGGGCGCGATCCGATATACGGCGTAGTTTTCGGCGCAAGCGAGGGAACCCGCGCCTCCTGTAATTTCACCAAGGGCTGGGCCGGTCGGGCCGGGGCGCGAAGCGGGGCTGGGCCCTCGCCACGGCTGGACGAGGGCTGCCCCCGCCTCCCCCCCCCCCCCCCCCCACCCGCGTCCCTGCCGCGCTCTCTCCCTTCTCCCCCTCCCCGGGGGGGGTTGGGCGGGGGTTCCGTCAGATGCTAAACTGGCGTAAGTATGAAAAACCGGCGATCAACTAAAATGTGCGCAAATACAAATTTTAGTTGTCGCAAGTACTTACGTCAGTATTTTTTTCACGTAAAGTCTCAATAAAGAGTAGTTTTATGCAAATTAGGCTAAGAATCGTAAAAAATAACCGCCAGTTCTAAAAGATGCGCCACGTAATTATGCAATTCAAAATTCATACATAATCCCATGCGCAGCCGCCATTTTCTTTAGTGTGTTTGGTTGGTTCTTGGAGCTACAGCACACTACAGTGAGTTCAGTTATTTAGTAAGAGCAGTGAGAGAGGCGCAGATGATAAAAGTTAGTTAGGTCGGATTTTTGTTTGGGTAAGCCTGTACATTTACTTACACTTTTTTTTACATATTGCACACATTTTGCATACATACATATACAAAATACACAACACTTTTTTTTTCTAACACCTCACACATTTTATTTATATTTTACAGTGTGATAGGCTGAGTGTTTGGTTGTGATTGTGTGTGATTGAAGTGTGAGTGAGTGTGAGTGTGTGAGTGTGTGTAGTTTGAGGATGGCAGGGAGAGGTAGGGCGGAGGGGAGGAGGGGAGCGGAGTTGCAGGGAGAGGATTATTGTAGTGGACAGGAGGAGCAGCAGGGTCCCCGTCAGGGAGTAAGTGGAGTGGGGAGAGGGAGAGCCAGAAAGGATGATGGGAGTGGGGTTGCCCCGAGACCAGGCACACTTAGAAGAGGGACAGAGGGTGCACATGGGGACAGAAGGGGGAGGAGGGAGAGGATAGGGAGGAACCCACACCAGGGACATCCCAGGGAGGAAGCCAGGCGGCCACAGACGATGAGCGCATGAGATGCCCGAACTTCTCGTTCGATGAGAATGTTGCGCTAGTCCAGGCCGTCATGGACAGCCACAGTGACCTCTTTGGCCAGGAGAAGGGCAAAGGAGTTGCCCGAAGGCGTAAGGATGCATGGCTGTTGGTCGAGGATGCAGTAAACAGCGTGGCCCCGCAGAGGAGGACTGTCGAGGGCCTTAAAAAAAGGTGGAACGATTGTAAGAAGCGGGTGAAGGAGAAGATGGGCCAATAAGCCATGCACCAGAGGGGAACAGGTGGTGGTCCACCCCAGGAAGCTGAATAAAACGAATGGCAGGAGATGATACGCAGGTCCCTGAGTATCACAGCAGTCCATGGACTTCCAGGGGCTCGTGACTCAGGGGCTGCAACATCAGCACAGCATGCTGGTGAGTAACATCCCACACACCAGTAGTATATGTTTTTGAGATATAACATCCTTTAATGTCACACATTCATGTACACAATGAGGAGCATGGTATTTGGCCTACTAACAAAAACATCTACAATTATATTTCAAATTATAGGGACATTAAACCAAATCTTTTTATTTCATTATTCAGATAGAGAATACAGTTTTAAACAACATCCCAATTTACTTCTATTATCTAATTTGCTTGATTATTCTGATATCCTTTGTTTATGCAATATCAATGCACATGGGTGAGCCAATCACATGAGGCATTGATGTGTAGCCACCAATCAGCAGCTTCTGAGCCTATCTAGATATGCTTTTCAGCAAAGAATATCAAGAGAATTAAGCAAATTAGGTAATGGAAGTAAATTAGAAAGTTGTTTAAAATTGCATGCTCTAGCTGAATCATGAAAGAATAAAAATGGGCTTAATGTCCATTTAATGCTACTTAATACATTGAAATTCATGATATGAGGTGGAATAGGGAAATACTAACATGTCTCAGAGTAACACAGGCCACAAGCCACAAGCCATGTAGAGTTTTCAGTAAATGGACACTTTCGCCATCACAATACTTTTAGCTCATCAGGCTAAAGGAAATTGTGTGACCATAGTGTCACTTAAAGAACACATTTTCTTCATCACTGACATGTACACATAACTATTGTATGAAACACATACATGTATACTTTGCATATTAAAATCCCTCATATCACAAATCACAATGTGCACATGCATGTTATAGAGTTTGACATGAGAATGAGTATAGGCCCTAGCATGTATCAATGTACATTGTATGCCCACATGGACATTTATATGATTGTACTAATCCCTCTCATCATTTGACTCCTCCACAGAACCTCCTGTCACCAGGGTGAAAACAGGCATGCATCCACCTCCACCACCAGTCTGAGGAATGCATCCACCTCTACCACCAGTCCGAGGAATGCATCCACCTCCACCACCAGTCCAAAGAATGCATCCACCTCCGAGGAATGCAGCAACAAGGACAGTATGCTCCCAGGCATGAGCTGGGTTGGATTGCCTCTGTTGAGGACACAGACGTGATGCCCCCCCCCCCCAATATCAGTCCAGTCATGGCTTTTACGCGCAGGAAATGCAAACTGGACAGGCTGAGTGGTTGCACACTAGTCATCAATGGGACTACCAGTCCACCCGGAGAGCTCCACCATCCTCTTCCCTTGGAAGAGCTCCACCATCTGAAGAGGAGCATATAGCTGTAGTTGTCCCTGATGCCCCAGCAGATGTAGTTGTCCCTGATGCACCAGCAGCTGTAGTTGTCCCTGATGCACCAGCAGCTGTAGTTGTCTCTGATGCACCAGCAGCTGTAGTTGTCCCTGATGCACCAGCAGCTGAGGATGTCCATGATGCACGAGCAGCTGAGGATGTCCATGATGCACCAGCAGCTGAGGATGTCCATGATGCACCAGCAGCTGAGGATGTCCATGATGCACCAGCAGCTAGAGCTGAACCTGCACCTACAATCCCTGCTGCTCAAGAGCCTATAGATCCAATGTATTCTCCCCTGGGAGACGAATACATTTCACTACAGAGGAGGCTCATAGCAAGCTGCGAGAGCAGACAGAGAGACCAACACAGGTTTCACAGGAGCCAACAGAGGTTACTCCAGCGTACCATCGAGTTGCAGAGGGACATATATAATTGTCATCCACATCCATGTAAGGTGTGTTTTAGTACAGTAATATTGTTAAAACGTATAATAATACCTGTGTGGAAATGTCCAAAAAAATTATTATTATCATGTTTATGACATATTCATGTTCTATAAACCACATCACATAGTTGTGTATGAAGGGTACATATAGTAATATTCACTTATAAGATGTAAATCAAGGTTTCTCACATACAATATAAATTGACACATGGGTACAGCTAACTAATAATGTATTTACAGAAGGTGTGAACATAAGGTATAAACATCCATTTTCATCATTCTTAATGATAGTCAATAAATCATAGTGACCTAAACATGAACTAAACAAATGAGAAATATACAGTAATTAGGGTGGTTAAGGGAAGGGGGTTGGGATGTACTAGTTTCACTTACATGCAGTGGAAATCCGCAGTATGTAATTCTGCAAGACATGATATATACACATGCAATGGTTGGTGAGGTACAGTCAAACATCATAATACATGTGAATGTTACGGTTTACTGTACTTATGAACAAGTAACTTACAGGTGAAGTATTCCCGGATGAAAGAATCGCTCATTTCATTCCCCCTCAGTGTCCCCCTGTCCACATCCTCAGGTAGAGGAACCAGCTGCTGCTGCTGCTCTTGGTCTGGTTCCATGTCCCTCAATATACGTGTGTCCACAGCAATGTTGTGTAGAATACAACATGCATTGACAATGGAACATACTTTGTTGGGGTTATACTGTAAAGCTCCGCCTGTAACATCCAGACACCTGAATTTGGTTTTTAATAGGCCAAAGCTCCTTTCGATTACATTTCTTGTTCGTATGTGGGCCTCCTGGTACCTGAGTTGTGGCTCTGTAAGGGGGTGCACCAAGGGGGTTAATAGCCATGGTCTGCAGCCATACCCTGTGTCACCTGTCATGTAACATATGTATTCTGATTACTACAGGTACATCATGTGCTTAAAGGGACATAATATAGATTGCATTTAAAAGATATATTTAAACAAAACATTAAATTGGTGCATTGTAAGCAATCTACTTTTATGCCAGGATTAGTCTAGACCAAAATTCTATTTTAAAGGGACATGAAATACAATTTTTTTATTTCATGATTCAGATAAAACATGCAATTTAAAACAACTTTCCAATTTACCTATATTACCTGATTTGCTTCATTCTCTGGATATCTTTTGTTGAAAAGCATATCTGAATAGGCTCAGTAGCTGCTGATTGGTGGCTATACATAGATGCCTTGTGTGATTGGCTCACCCATGTGCATTACTATTTCTTCAACAAAGGATATCTGATGAATGAAGCAAATTAAATAAAAGAAGTAAACTGGAATGTTTTATTTTATAACTGAATCATGAAAGAAAAATATTGGGTTTCATGCCCTTTTAATGATTCAGATAGAACATGCCATTTTAAGAAAATGTCCTTTTAAGTGAAAAACTATTTATAGTATACTGTCCCTTTAAAGGGACATGAAACACACATTTCTTGTTTCATGAGTTAAAAAGAACCTGCAATTTTCTTCAACTTTATAATTTACTTCTATTATGTCATTTGCTCCATTCTCTTGATATATTTTGCTAACAAGCATATTAGATATGCTCATTAGCTGCTGATTGTTGGCTGCACATAGATGCCTCATATGATTGGCTCATCTATGTGCATTGCTATTTAACAAAGGATATCTAAAGAATAAATCAAATGAGATAATAGAAGTGAATTGTAATGTTGTTTAACATTGTATTCTCTATCTGAAACATGAGATAATTATTTTATGTTTAGTGTCCCTTTAGTAGAAATATACAGACAGAATGAAGGTACTCACCAAGCAGCCATCCTCCCAAGAGTGTTCCATTTTCAAACAGCTGGAATAAGGAGGTCTGGCGCAGGATGTAGGAATCATGGGCACTCCCTGGAAAGCCTGCATACACATGTGTGAATCTCAGAGTGGTATCGCAGACCATCTGGCAATTCAATGAGTAAAACCCTTTCCTGTTAATATAGAGGAGTGGCTCCTCATGTGGGGCCACGATATGCACATGTGTGCAATCAATTGCCCCCATGACATTGGGAATACCCCCCAGTCGATAGAAGCCTTGTTTAAGACGGTTCCATTCCTGGGGGGTACGGGGGAAATTAATGTATCGCTGTGTCTGGTTATCTAGATCAGTCAAAACCTCCCCTAGAATCCTAGAGAAGGTAGACTGTGCTAGGCCAGACACAAGCCCCTCTGTTGACTGGAATGAGCCGGATGCCAGGAAGTGTACAACACACAACAGCTTCTGCATACCAGTCAGAGCTCGTTTCCTATTCCCTTGAGGGTCAATATCATCCTTTAATACCTCATATAGGTCAATAAGGCTTGCAGAAGTCAAGCAATATTTTTCCCTGAGCTCCACTTCTGTCATCCCAAACAGGGTGACCTAACCCTGTGTATCCTTGGTGCTCTTCCCCTCTGCTGATGCCTTCGTCTTATAGGCCCTGCTGGCCTATGGCCAGCTGCAGCAACAGCAGCAGGGGCAGCACCAGGAACAGGGACAACAGCAGGAGGAGCAGGGACAGCAGTAGCAGGAGCAGGGACGGCTACAGCACCATGACCAGGGACCTCAGCAGCAGGTATATCATCCAAAACAGGGGCTTGTAGGGCTTTCAGCACCCCTTGTGCCCCACAATGCTGTCTCTCTAGGTATGCAATATAATGCAGGGGAAACATGGTGGCTAATGAGGGTGTGCATTGGCAGGTGTTTTAAGGCTGCAGGTGACAGGTTGTGCTGTTTGTGATTGGTTTGACACACTTGCAGGGGGAGGAATTATGAATGCTTAGAAGAGGTTTAACTGTTTGAGATCTGCTGCTGATATGTATGTGATTATGTATGTGTTTGCTAAGCCCTCAGAGAATTACGTTGGTTTGTTAGCCAGTGCAAGGGTTACTGCGCCTGCAATTTGTGGCGAGATGGAAATGGAGTAGATTTTCAGAACTCTGCGTGCGTAAGTCCTTACACTGTATATTGGATACCAAACTGTGCGTGTTTTGTATGTCAGACTATGGGCCAAAAAACTATGGGCGAAGGCAGAAATATACAAGCGTAACTTCTATATTACGCCGTATATGTGATACCAAACCCGCGCAAAATTTGGCATCGACGCTGCATATCGGATTGGATAGGGCCCCAGATCTCTTTATCCAATATTTTTTTTTTCATTATTTTTTTAATATTTTGAGATAGATTACAAGTGGTGCACTACTTAGCACTCCCGTAATACATTCGGTAGAAGTAAGCTTTTTGCACACCTCAGGTAGCGCACTTATAACAAGTTGAACGTTTTTGCATGAGCGCTAACCCAGAACCTGCAAAAAGCTTAACTTGAAATATCTCTACCACATTAACGTATTCCCCCATAGACTTCAGTGGAGCGTGAAAGTAGGAAAAATCTAACACCCATATTCGTGCACAAACTCAATCTTGTTTAATCAAGTGCGCTAACCCAAAATTTAATATTAATATTTCACATTTCAATGTTCTTCACATAGAAGAATATATTCTATTTATTCTTAAATACATATTTCTATATATATGATGTTTTTTTGGTGAAATATATCCAGGTGCACTCTCTATAACTTATTTAGAAACAGCCAGGGTGCTGCGTACAAAACATACAAACATCCTTTAATCCTCTTCAGAAGAAAAAATCGCTGCACTCACCGGTCTTGAGAATGATACTTTTTATTCAAAATCTCATCAGCTCATAGCCACATGAATACCCCCAGACGTTTCGGTACCAAGCTGGTACCTTTTTCAATGGGTAGTGTCAAAGTCTGCAAATGTTCCCTAACAATAAATCACACCTGTTCTCTATTTATACCCTAATGTGCTCTACATTTCCGGGTCAGCCAAACCCATGTGATTACACCACGTAGGCTCTGGCGTACATCTGATACTTCTCCGCAAACACATGGCTAATTATCATAGCCTCTCCCACTCATGACAAGTAGCTGCTATGTCACCATTGGAGTAATCCAGCAGTGAAACACAATGGCGTGACTGAACCCGGACTAGTCTAAAAACATTACACCTCCACTATACAATCAAGTCACTAAAAAAATACTTAAAGCCTGTCCCTATATCACGGACAAGGCTACAAAACCTAAGACACACACTAATCGAATTAGAACAAAAAATGTCATTGTGCCTGCCGTAGCATGGTAGAAACATATAAGGAGGATAACACACTCATCTGTTGCAATCACATATTCTGGTATATATGAATTCTGTAGTTGTCCATCTTCAACCAGGGATCATATTCACTTTATGTTCAATTAGGATGAGACCTAGATCATCCAATCATAGCCACATCAGGCTAAAGGAAAACCTTATAATCCAGCTGGACATTTAAACCTCTTGGGGCTACAGTATCCAAACGATAAATCTATGAAGCCTCCAACTGAAGGAGCTTCTTGTGCCTATCCCCATCCCGACTCAGTGGTGGCACATAGTCAATTAACATGGTCCTTAGGCTGGCTGCAGCATGACCTGCTAGCATAAAATGCCTAGCTACAGGTTGATCTGATTCTTGTTTGTCGATAGCCACCCTTATCGCGTGGCGATGATTGGCCATCCTCTCCATAAATGTAGTTGAGGTCTTTCCTACATATACTAAGGAACACGGAAACATCAAAATATAAACCACAAAGCTCGTTGTACAGGTCAATCTATGGAAGATTTTATAGCTTCTCCCCTTTCGGGGGTGGTGGAATTGGGTACCTGTCAACATGCTGTTGCAAGTGGTACAATCCCCACACTTAAAACAACCCATTTTCCTTCTGGTATCCATCCAGGTATCCTTCTGATAACATTTCACTGGATCGTTATGGACTAGAATATCCTTTAAATTCGGAGCCCTCTTGTAGACAATGCGGGTGCATCTGTCTGTGTAAATGGGAGTGACCTATCAGTCTTCACTAATTCCCAATTGGTCAAAATTGATTTCTAAAGTGCCTTATGCAGGGGGGTAAATGTAGTAATGAGATTAACTTTATTGGTGTTATCATTCTCATTTTTTGTTTTAGTTAAGAGTGCCCTTTGATCGTGTTGTAACATTTTTTCTTGTATCTTATCAATGTTCAAAGACCTATAGCCTCTCTCCTTCAGTTTCAACTTCATTTCAATTTCTTGGGTGTCTCTAGTCTCTGTGAGTGTGTTATTGTGTGCTACTTGCATGAGCTGTGAGGAGATCACATTCCTTTTCTGATGTTCAGGATGAAAACTAGCTGATAAGAGTAAAGAATTCTTATCAGTAGGTTTAGAATACAATGATGTAGCAAATCTAAAACCATCATCAACTGTCTAAAAAAGGTATGGTTGTAGTGTTGAACTCATATTTAAAGCAAATTGGTGATTCCAACTTATTTAAATTGTCAATCCAATTCCTAAGTGAGTCTGGTGTGCCCCTCCATACCAAAAACACATCATCAATGTATCTAACATAAAACTTTATGTTAGGTACAGACAAAGTCATCATGATAAATGTTTCATACCACAACATGTATATGTTGGCATATGCTGGAGCCATATTCGATCCCATAGTAGTCCCTGCTATTTGAATAAAATATTCCTTTTCAAATTTAAAATAATTCTTCTCCAAGCAAAAGGTAAGTAATTCAAGCAGGAACTCTATGGGGGGTCCCGCATATGCCAACAATAAGACTACCATGGACTTGACAGCCTGCACACATGGGATAATGGTATACAGGCTGTCAACATCCATGGTAACCAATAGATCACTCTCATCCAACCAATCCAGATCCAACAACCTTCCAATGAAGGAGGGGGAATCCAAGAGATAGGAAAATGATTCCTTGACTAAAGTTTGTAAGTGGTTATTAATAAATTCTGCCACTTTTGAACATAGTGAGCCCCTGGCAGACACAATAGGTCTACCCGGGGATTGATCAGAGTCTTGTGAATTTTGGGGAGTAGATACAGAACTGGAGTGATCGGAAAGGAGACAGTCAAAAAATCATATTAACCTTCATTAATCATACCTGCCTCAAAACCACATTTTAAAATGAGGTCTAAAGATTTTTTATAAGACATTGTAGGATTACCTCACAGTCTACAGTAAGTGGTACTATTAGATAAATGCCTGTAGGCTTCATTGTGATAATCAGAATAATTCTGAACTACTATTGATCCCCCTTTATCAGCAGCGTGGATGATTATGGAATGATCATCCTTTAAACTTTGTAGGGCTCTTTTTTCTTCCTTACTAAGATTAGAGAAATATCTATCAGGTAAAGTTTGTTCAAAAGAATTCGTTACCATTCAAGTGAAACTCTTGATGGAAGGTTTATGGTTAACTGGATCAAAATTACTTGGGGATTTGAACTTGCCTGTAATGGCTTGTGATTTGTCCTTAAAAAATCCTTTATCCTTAATTGTCTCTGCAATTTATAAACATCCACATTCATGTGGAATTTGTCAACTTTAGGGGTCGGGACAAAAGACAAGCCCTTATTTAGCAACCTCTTTTCCATTTCACTTAGGGGACGGTCACTGAGGTTCTATATGATGTCTATTTCTTTTCGGGGGGCTTTTTCTTTGTACCCTCCCCTTCTGATATGTTTCCTGTGTCATTTCTTTTTACACTTGGTAGGGGGGGGGTTGTTTGTAGACCTTGTTATAACACCTCCTAAAGGCAGTTCACTACCACTTGCGCCACTAGGTATCTCTGTATCTACTTCTGAAGAATCCCCACCACTACTGTCTACTGTGTTGAGGTTACGTCTGTTTCTAAATTGTCTTCTACGTCTAGATGGAAAATTAGAATCGTCTTTCCCATATAGCCACCTATATACCCCTTTCTCCCTATAATCTGCCTCAACTGTAATCAGTTTGTTATTCTTGAACAAAAGCAAATCATTGCGGTATTTATTCACTTGTGTCTCCAGTTTCTTAATCCAATTCTCACTCACATCATTGACCAAGACATGAGAACTCTGTTCTTTAACCTCATTTATTTCTAATTTGATTAAATTGTACAACCTATTTTATTCCTCCACCACCAATAAAATCAAATCATGTGAGCACTTGTTCAAAATTGAACACCATTTCCTGCAGAAATCAGGATTGGATCTCCCTATTGTAGGGATATTTTTAATGCGGAAACCTCTCGGTATAGATTTGTTTTTATGGTAGTTGGACAAGTAAACTGTATGTACATGATGGCCAATCTCACTTTTTTGTAAGTTTAGGAGCTTATGATACACATCTAGGGGTATATCCCCTCTCAGCTCATGTAAGTCCGCCACTACACGTATCCTCTCCGCGTCCTCCTCTGTGAACATGAAAGATTCCTTGTTTACAGAGTCATCATAAG
Source organism: Bombina bombina (assembly GCF_027579735.1). Taxonomy (NCBI): domain Eukaryota; kingdom Metazoa; phylum Chordata; class Amphibia; order Anura; family Bombinatoridae; genus Bombina; species Bombina bombina. The sequence continues at coordinate 326,148,607 of NC_069503.1, forward strand.
TATTGAACTGAATCTGTTGAGTATCCATTATGATGATATAATTCAGCTGCTGTAATCAGACCACAAAAACATCTCTAAGTCCTGCTTCAAAATCAGTGTACTAGGATTGTCAAATTTCCACTTTAAAATCCACACTTTAATGTTGCATATAAACCAACAAGTCTACATTAGTAAACAAAAAAAATTGTACACTTTAAGGAGAAAAAAACTTTGACACTACCCATTGAAAAAGGTACCAGCTTGGTACCGAAACATCTGGGGGTATTCATGTGGCTATGAGCTGATGAGATTTTGAATAAAAAGTATCATTCTCAAGACCGGTGAGTGCAGCGTTTTTTCTTCTGAAGAGGATTAAAGGATGTTTTTATTTATATATATATATATATATATATATATATATATATATATATATATATATATATATTTATATATATATTTAAACATATGTATTTATGTGTTTATATGTGTATATATGTATGTAAATACATATATACACATATAAATACATAAATATAGACACACATACAGTATATATATATATATATATATATATATATATATATATATATATATATATACATACATATCTTTAGAAATGTGTATGTATGTATCTCTAACACCTGAGACCTCATATCTTTGAGCCCTTATAACTTTTTTTATGCAATTTTTTTTAAATAATATGTATTAGACAGTATTGTTATGAATGTAACTTTACTTTTCAATGTATTGCGTTTTGTTCCACTTTTTGGTCTCGCGTAACAGTTAACCAGAGCTCTGAAATCACACCATCCAGATGCATATTAAATTCAATTGCACTCAATTGCGATAAACCCCTTATTGCTCAAACGCAACAGTTATCGTGCCACTCGAAATCTAGCCCCTTGTGGGGTGGTTGTATGTTTTGCATAAACATCAACATATCTGGTTATTTTTCAAATTTAGTGGTCAACAATTTTGATTTTGTAATGTTTAAATATGTTACTCACAATAGCATACGGTATTTGCATGACAACGCTTTCAGATGAAGTCACGTTAGGTCTGTCTTTTGCAAAGTCTTCTTATAAGAAAAAAAAGTTTGGGTTTTGTGTAAAGTGGTAGTATTTCTCTCTGTTAACAAGCTCAGGGCTTTGAGGTGTTAGTAGCAGAAGAGAAGACATTTGAAGGTGAACGAGGAAACACATGAGCTGTCCTTAGAGGTATTTATACCTATAAATTAACACCCCACGCATGTTTATATGACACATGGCTCTATTGGTGTTGATATATGAAATCCTATTTATAACCTGCATATTCCTCCATTTTTTTTACATGGTACTCAACTCCTCCATCTGTATGATTGTCTATCTTGCAGTGCTGGATGTGCCATTTCTATAGCATCATCATATGACTAGCTGCCCTTTAGAGGTTTCATGTGCAGGAAACAATGACATTTTTTTGTTTGCTGGGCCAAGGATTATCGGGAGCTGGGGGCTCAGTTCCTAAAAAAATGAAAGAGATATGAAACCCAAATATTTTCTTTTGTGATTCAAACAGAGCATACATTTTTTTAAAAGTTTCCAATTTACTTCTATTATCAAATTTGCTATGTTCCTATGATATCCTTTGTTGAAGAGATACCTAGGTAGGAATGGCAGGAAATAGTGCTTTTGCAAATGGATAACATTCTTGCAAAACTGCTGCCATATTATTCTCCAGAAATAGGCCGGCTCCTAAGGTTTTGTTCCTGCTTTTCAACAAAAGATACCAAGAGAAAGATGAAAATGTTATAATAAAAGTAAATTAGAAAATTGTTTTAAAATATGATGCTCTATCTGAATCTTGAAAGAATTGTTTTGGGTTTCATATCCCTTTAATGACGGGCTAAAAAGATTCTTGTTGCTGAATACATTCATTTTAGTCTTATTGCTGCCTTTCACTCTACACAAATCCTCTCCAGCAACTACAGTATTCAATTCTTATATAAATGAATAAGCTCATCAGTCCCTTACATTTTCTGATACACCTCTCAGTTCGCCACCTCTTTGGTTTAGACTATAACATTTAATTGTGTTCAAAGAGGTGGTAAAGTTCTTCCCTGTGTTAAAGGGACAGTATACTGTAAAATAGTTTTTCCCTTAATGTGTTTACAATTGCTTTTTTTACCAACTGCGGAGTAAAAAATGTATGAAAATTAGCTTTTTAAGGTTTATTTGTTTATATTAAAGCTCTGATTTTGAGTTTTGAAGCCACAACCTAATAAAATGGGTTGAGCTTGTAGGTATAATCGGATCTCATTACTGTATCACATTGTGTACCTAAACATGTTTCTTTATTTTATATCTGTCCATAAAACCATCACCAGTACTTGGAGAGAACAATGGAAGATCAACATTTTATTACCTTATCTCTGCTATATCCCACTGGGAGTATAATTTATTCTGCTGGCTGTGTTTACAAAGCTTATCTATAGCTGGGACCTGCGGCCACAAACTTTCAGAATAGGTGGGGATACCACATGCTAAATGAACTATTTAAAATGCCAATATAAGGGTAAAGGAGCTACTTGTAAACAATTTAATACACTCCAGCAGGTAAAGTGTATCATTGGGAACAAATTAAAGGGGAGAACATTTTTGAGTAAACTGTCCCTTTAAGTGTAGATGTGTGTGAAGTAACACACTCTCATTAAGGGGCCCATATTATGCCCCTGTTTCTGCGCAAGCCTTCAGGCTCGCCGGAAACAGAAGTTATAAAGCAGCGGTCTAAAGACCGCTGTTCCATAACTTGTCCGCCTGCTCTGAGAAATCAACTTGATCGAATACAATTGGGTTGATTGACACCCCCTGCTAACGGCAGCAGGGGCGGCATTGCACAAGCAGTTCACATTTATCGATGTGCGGCTGACATGATACACTACATCGTATCGTGTCTGCTTGCACTATGATAAATTGGCCCCTAAGTGAATATCTGTCCTGACAACTAGGGCTGCATCCATCAACAAACACTCACACAGAGAAGTGCGATGGATGTGCTCCAGTTATTCCTGTTTAAAATTGCATGCTCTATCTGAAAATTTGGTTTTCATATCCCTTTAAAATGTTTCATTATTGCAAGTGAAACAGTATTGCAATATACATTCAATATTTATTTTGCTGCATTTGGCTGTAAAATATATCTAAAAATTCTGCTTGTTTCACTTTCTCCCAGGGAGGTTTGGGTTAATACTTTTAGGCAATTTATATAAGCTTTTGTTTACTTCACCCTCAACCCTAAAATTCTCAGCAGTCACATGTTTGTAAAAGGTGGATTATCAGTTTTGCATCAACAATCATGATAGGAGAAGCATTCTTTGCAATAGTAACTAAGTTGAATCAGTGCTAAACCACCTTCATGGAAGAGATAAGGGCAAGCTGCCCCAGTCTCTCTGAACAGAGTTTGTGCTTTATCTGAATATTAGTTTGTGATTGGTTAGCAAGGATTATTTTGTTCTGGGGACAGGGAAATCATGTAAATGAATAAACATAAAACAAAATACTAATTTGAGAAAATAAAGCTGCAGTTTTCATTGCACAATTATTCTCAGATATGAAGGTTCAAAATCATGTAACTTAGAATTTGTGTTTAGTGGTCATTTAAAAACAAATGTCTTCTGGTAAACATTTTTAAGAACATTGTAATACATAGTAGTTTTACTAATGTGTTTATTTGCTGATTTAAATATTTTTTTAAATGTAATCCAGCTAATAACTTCATATTGAATTATTTTGGACTGCATATTAATTTGAACTGTGCTTTTTAATGTTTTTTTTTTTATTATTATTTGTCGTCGTCGTCCCCCCCCCCCCATTTCATGCAATTTTTATGGCTAGTTTAAATAAAATATGTTTCTGTTGTTTCACAATATGTTTCTGTTGTTTCACATGCAATTCCTTGCAATTTGTACCATGCTTAGTATGCAGAACTTATAACTTGTTTAAAATTATAAAAGCAAACTCATAAATTGTCTCTGAAAAAGGAGTTATAATTTGAGTCACTTAGCAGTGATACAGTTACACCAGATGTATTAAAGACAAGTATTTTAATAGGAGTCTTTTAAAATTAACACACTGTTGACATGTAACAACAGTTTTATCATTTATCCACAGGCTCCATTAATCTTGCTGACATCATAGGATTTTTAAGACAGCTAGCAATGAGTTCAATAAACCAAATACCTCATAAACACACATAATAGAAATTAATTTGGCTTTACCTTGTCGGAACAGCTTTAAAGTGTACACTGTAAAATTATCACTTAATAAAGAAATGCAGTATTCAGCAATTATTCAATGTGTAAAGATTTTTTTTCAAAATGATGCAAGGATGTAAATTACACTACACCTTGAACAGCTACTACATAAACACATAGAGACTGTTTTTACATTTTAATTACATTTTATTTTATAGTAAAATTTAAAACAACCAAAAAAAAATGGACCTGGAATTTCAGTAAGACAACATATCTTCAGCGTTTCAATCTGCTTACATTATGATTTTTTTTTGTCGTTTAGCAAATGAAGCCATAATATAGGAACCACAAAAATATAGCCCACCCTGAATGCAGATTATAATCATAGTTTTTTTAGATACAGGGTTGGTCAAAACAGATCATAATGTCGACTGCTTGAAGGGAAGTGGTCAATTTAAGGATCCTGCTGGTATTTGCTACAATGATGTTTGCAAAAACACCTCACAAGTGGAACTGTAGTTGCCTCATCCAGAAAATGTGGGAAAGATTAATGTGGCATGTAAAACAAATCACTCCTGATCTCAGCTGAGAAAGTGGGTATTAAAAGCACTCTAATCAAAAGCGCTTTAGTGAAAGAGTCTTAGTGATATACACTCAACACATGTTAGCCTGGTAAAGCTGCAGGGTGTTTGGAAATGGTAATGGGCCATGGGTGTAAATTCTTTCAAGACCTTTTTAAAGGCACAGCACAGATGTTCCTTTAGAACCTACTATAGGAACTGATATAAATTAAATACATTGATTTTGTTGAAATTGATTTTACATTTTAATGATTTTCATGGCATGCTGCTTTAATTTTGGCATTTTTAACAAGCTGCATTAAAAATGTAAAACTTATTCTGGAATTACCATAAATAGGGTTATTTTACCTTTATAAATAGCACAGCTTTTTATGTATTTTCTCTTCATATAAAATTATTTTATAAATTCTTTGGGTGTTTGCACATGCAACCTTTTAGGAATACTAATGTAAGTAATCCACAATCAGAGATCTCTCATACTAAGTTTAGACACGGGTAATTCCTTTCAGATCATTATTTTACATAGTACCAGTGTCTGTTTTTAGGATACAAAGGCTATTTGGAAATGTATTTGACCAATATAATAATACATGTTTCTAAAAAGGAAAATAACCATCAGAATTTAATTAAATTAGTGAAATTAATTTATCTTTTTAAAGTATAAGACCTTTTATACCCGTAAACCACTAAATGCCTGATATTCAAAAGCTCACCTCTCAGGTGAGATTATCTAAGACATCTCGTTAGTATGGGGAAGTCCATAAAAATTTGAAAGATATTTATCTCGCTATGCAGTGTTCTGTATGTGAAGGAGAAACACCTACATTACAATATAAGGTCTAAAAGAAATCAGAACGATTTTGCATGATTTCTCTCCATGACGGTGAGGTTTTGAATATTAGGCCCTAGGTAACAACAAGGTCAAATCTAACACCTAGATTATGTGTTATGCACACTATAGGGAAATTAATGAACGCAACAAAAGATGTGTTATTTAACCCCCTATAGCGCTGCCATTACAAGTTTTCAAACAGCCGGCTTGTGCGTGCGATATAGCTGTGTTGAGCTCCATACCGCACAAAATACAAGCGCTGTTTTGATGTGCTTGTGCACGCTTTCCCCATAGATAGACATCAATTATCAATGGGGAGAGCGGATCAGAAAAAAACAGATCTCGGAATGAAAAGCTCTGTAACGCAGCCCCATTGATGTCTATGGGAAAAAATTAAGTTATGTTTAAACCTAACATCCTAACACAAACCCCACGTCTAATTTCATTAGCTCTCATCCTATTAGTTGATTTGAACAGCCAATAGGATTTCAGTAGCTCTTATCCTGTTGGCTGATTTGAATTTCCAAAATCAAATCATTCAATAGGAATGCAAAGGACGCCATCTTGAATCGCGTACCTTGCATTGAAGATTCAGTGTACGGCGGCGACCGTATGAAGAGGATGCTCCGCACCGGATGTCTACCGGATGTCTTCAGAATGGACCTGCTTCGCGCCGCCGGGATAAAAATAGAAGATGCCGCCTGGATAAAGATAGAAGAGGCCGTCTGGATTAGGACTTCGCCGCCTAGATGAAGATCGTTCAAGCGGAACTTAAAAAAACTGTAAGTGGATCTTCGGGGGCTAGTGTTTTTTTGGGTGTTATTTTTTTTTTAGTTTAGGCTTTGGGCTTTTCGTAAACTAGCTAAATGCCCTTTTCAGGGCAATGCAAAAGAGCTAAATGCCCTTTTAAGGGCAATGCATATACAAAGGCCCTTTTCAAGGCAATGGGTAGCTTAGGTTTTTGTTAGAGTTAGGTTTTTTTTATTTTGGGGGGTTGGTTGGATGGCGGGTTTAACTAAGGGCAATGCCCTACAAAAGGATATTGGTAGTTTATTGTAGGCTAGGGTTTTTTTGTATTTTGTGGGGCTTTTTTCTTTTTATAGGGCTATTAGATTAGGTGTAATTCTTTTTTATTTTTGATAATTTCGTTTGTTATTTTTCGTAATTTAGTGTTTGTTATTTTTTGTAATTTAGATAGATTAGATAGTTTGAAATTTTTAGAGTAGTGTTAGGATTTTTTTAATGTGTATTTTAGTTTAATTTAATTGGTAGTTAGTTTAATATTATTTTAGTACTTATGTTATTTTAATTGTTAGTTTAAACTTAGTTTTTTTTAATTTGACAGCTAAGTTTTAATTTAATTTAAGATAGGGAAATTGTATTTTTATTTTTTATAAACAATTTTTATTGAAGTTAAGAGATATGAAACAAGAAAGATTCGTCCATAGACAATATTCACATAGAAATAAGATGTACACTCTTTTCACAAAAACATAACAAAGTAGTAGTTAGATTACGGTTTTGGGAATTAATTCTGTGCTCCTAAGGAGCAATATATAAAAGTAATTGATATTGAAATAATAAAAGGGTGTGTAGCTAGAGAAGTGAAGGGGCTATACCCATAAAGTATAGAGCTATGTTTCGTATTATAATTGTTTGAGTGAAGATAAGAAAATCTGCAATATGAAATAAATATATAAGAGTGAAAACTCAGATTATATTTGACATATGTGTCAGTAAAGAACTTGGACACAATATAATGTAACTTCAGTTTTATATTATGTAAAAAATGGAAATATGGTCCCCATAATGCCGTAGAGTATATTCTTAGAGCTATCTGGTCAAGTAGAGGTAGAGCAAGGGGAGTTAGCTTTTCTTGTTTTGGTCACTTATGGACCACGTTATATAAGGAGGAGGGGATATCAGCAGACGAGAGCCGTTCTGAGTAAAATAAGGGAGGGGAGGAGGGGCGGAACCATCTAAAATGACAGAGCAATATGGTGAAGGGAGCAGAATGCACGTGTGTGGAAGAAGGTCTATATGGTATTCTGACAAGCAAGATACACATAACCTCAGAGATAAAACTGAGTCAGAGGTCCTCCTGGTTATGAGCAAATCAGAGTGTGCCTATCACATCTACCCTCAACAACTCATATCAATATATATGGAAAACCTGCTGACAAAACCATTTTAGTATCACTGATATAAGTCCTGCTTGATACTACCAAGAGCTACAGACATTAAACCCTCATGTCTTGGCCGTTGACACAAGGGCCACCTACAGGCACATTGGTATTTTGTGGCATCAATTATTAAAGGTAATGGTAAAAATATTACGTTATAGTCAGATGCAGCTAAGGGTAATCAGAATAGTATATAGGAGTGCACTTACGACCATTTGCATAGCGTCGGTAAGTGGTTATAGATAATGAAAATATATAAATCTTAGGTGCTGGGAGTCAAAGGTAAATTGTGGGTGTCCTATAGTGGAGTTGCATAATTGTGAGTCCAATTTCTTACACAGTTGAATAAAGTATGAGAAGGGGAGTTACAGTAGCCAGTTATGTAAATAACCATATCAAACATATAAGTCAACGTATTAATAGTTTGGGGGTGGATTAAGACCCTACATATGTTGAGTATTATGGCTTTTGATAAAACAACTACAGTAATTACACCCCATCAGTTCAGTAAGGTCAGCTATTACATCAAGTAAGGGTTCTTGGTAAAAAAAAAATTACCTTAAATACACCTTATAATTCTAGTTCTAACATAAATGGATAATGTTAATGGATAAGAATTTAAAATTTTGAAAAGTCCCAAAGGGTGATCATGCGAACATAGAAAATATAGGGGACAGAGGGTGATTTTAAGCAGGTGGGTTAAAAACTGTAAGTTGCAGTCTAGGGGACTCCAAAAAAAAAACAATTTCCATTTGTTAGTTTAAATTCCGTACCCCGAGTGAGACATGAGAGACGGGGGGGGGGGGCATTTATTTGCAGGAGTAAGGGTTTATTACAAGGGTGCATGTGAGTAGTGACCATATGGACTGTGTCAGTTAAATGAGCTGTAAAAAGGGACTCTTCATTCTCTAATAGAAGTAAAATAATACCCATAACATATACTATATGAACTAGTGAATATTGCAGGGCATACTGTTGGTAGGGAGGGAACATCAGTCATTTCTCTGGATTAATATTTTAAGGAAAGAATAGAAGGGCTTGTATAACCTAAATATAGAACATCACCATAGATCACATGAAATATGTTAGCATATATGAACAAGTAATTAGGAGAATACCTTATATATAAACATCTAGTAAAGCGCAGGACAGTGAAACAGTAATACAAAAAGTAAACACGCTTGGCATGTGAGTATGTACAGTCTAGTTGTTTATCAGAGTAGGATTCTATTCATAATCAGCCTCCAAATTACAGCTTATGCAATGCAGGCAAGCATGCCAGTTAATTATGTTCTATGGTATTAAAGAATAGTAGTGAGCCTCTGTGTGCAGAAATGTCCAGTGTTAGGTTTGGCATTCAGGTAAGTAACCATCATAAGTTCTACCATATGTCATACTATCTGGAGGTATCAATAGACTTCCTATAAGGGTATCATTATGGTTTTGGCTTAGTACTGGTGCACAGTGAATACAAATCAGCAAAGGACCTGGGATTGAGGTGCACTATATAAAGTCTCTCTTTAACCCACACCAATGGTGTCAAATCGAACTGCCATCTTTGCAAATGATGCGTGGTTGCTGGATGTTAGAGCAGATTGTGTGTCAGTTATACTACAGATAGATGATTTAAAGTTCATCTCTGGGGTCTCAGTCGACTGCTGAACTGATGCACTTGTGAGATCTCTGCTGGTGTTTGTTACTGTAGCCAGATCACACAAATTCATCTCCATATATGGTGTCAGCAGTCCAGAAACGATCATATCTTTAGATATCTCTGGGCCCGTAGCACTCTGTGTGGTAACAAACTGAGTTGTGTCCCACTGCTGTAGGTCATCGATTAGTACCTTCAATGGAGGAATATGCACTTGTGTAGGTGTAGTACCCTTTGAGCGCTATTTGTTATCTGTAACTGGCAAGGGAAACATGGCTGAGATCTCTCGTCTAAGGTCTTGGAAGTGCTCCTCTATGCTTGTTAGTATGCCTGTTAGAGCATTTTTAATTGCCTCTATTGTATCCATGGTAGACACTAAGGAGCTGGCTAAGCATGAGGGCAGTGAAGTGTACAGTATGTGAATGCTATTTTTTTTTCTTTACTTTTCCCCCTTTACAGGCTGAGAGGCCATGGTGCTGCCGTTCGCAGGCTGTGCGTGAGTGATCACTTAGGCAAGATGGCGACTCGCGCCACACAGATTCGGTCCATCACTAAACACCGATGCTGGATCTCGACTCACTTGGGATGTTGCGGATAAATGCCTCCCGGTAGTCACTTCCACCGATTCCAAGGTGAACGCTAGGATTATGAATGCCCTAAGTGAGATCTGTTGGGCCATTGTTGGTCCCCATGGCATGTCGCTCTAAACGGCGACTGTTATTGTTGTGGCGCCTCAGTTCTTAATGACTGAATTTGATCAGACTAAGCCTGTGGTGCTTCTATGTTCTTTTAAGAGCAGTTCATGTCAGATATTTTATAGGCTAGTAGCTTGAATTAGTTAGGCTGCTGCAGAGCTACTAAGATGTGTGACTATTCTTGTTGCCTGCTGGCTCCACCCCACGGAAATTGTAATTTTAATATAAAGTTAGGGGGGTGTTAGGTTTAGGGGTTACTAGTTTAAATTTGTTTATTGTGATGTGGGGGCTTTCGATTTAGGGGTTAATAGTTTAATTTAGTATATTTCGTTGTGGGGGGCTTGCGGTTTAGGGGTTGATAGGTTTATTATAGTGGTGGTGGTGTAGGGCTTAATAACTTTAGTATAGTGGAGGTGATGTGGGCGGACGGCAGATTAGGGGTTAATAATATTTAAATAGTGTTTGCGATGTGGGAGGGTGGCAGTTTAGGGGTTAATAACTTTATTATAGTGGTGACGATGTCAGGGAGCGGAGGAATAGGGGTTAATAAATGTTATTAGTGGCGGCGATGTTGGGAGCGGCAGCTTAGGGGTTAATAAGTTTAATATGGTATTTGCTATGTGGGAGGGTCTCGGTTTAGGGGTTAATAGGTAGTTTATGGGTGTTAGTGTACTTTCTAACACTTTAGTTATGAGTTTTATGTAACAGTTTTGTTGCGTAAAACTCATTACTACTGCTCTCAGATGGCGGTACGGATCGTGTCGGTATAGGCTGCAACGCAAACTTTTTAGCCTCACTGCAAAATGTAATGGCAACGCTATGGAAGTCCCATGAAAAAACGTAATTTTTACGAGTGTAGGACTGACGTTGCGTTACAGGCTAAAAGGCTTGCGGTACAGCTATACCGACAAGACTTGTAATGGCTGCGGTGCTGTTTTAACACTGAAATTACCATTTTTTTTTCAGTGCTAAAATACGAACGCACAACTCGTAATCTAGGTGTAAGTTTGATAAGGAACTAGAGATAAGAGAGAAACTAGGAAACTTGTAACCCTTAGTTTTTAGAAATAGATAGGGAATTCAGCACAATTTGTTCAGATAAAACCTATACTTGGTTTTTATTCATTACGTTATAATGCGCACAGAGGTAGAACACACATACAAAAAACACACATTTAAAATATTGCAGCAATAGAACTCATACAGGTAGCTGTAGAAGTCTCCATAAAGTTCACTGAATTAATCACATATGGTAGGCATATTATTCTTCCAACAATCATCCAACATAGATTAAAGTTAGTTCATGCATGAAAAAGCCGGCAAGCTTATTAATTACACTGCAGTGTTTTGGAGATTAAGGAAAAGCAGCCAATGTTCCACAATAGTTGCAGTTGCAACTGATAGAGACAGAGTAGCTATGTATAAGTGTGTATGCAGGCAGAGCAGGATTTTAAGAAAACCAAAGTTCTGTATAGCATATCCATCAAACACACAGACAAATCAACAGGAATACAATTGTGGGGCTTACGTGGTTACTTTCCTCTGATATACAGAAAACATCCCCCCACGTACCTCAAAATCAGCAAGGCTTCAACTGCGGCTTTTGCCGCAGTTTAGGTCAGTTACCTTCACAGCTCGTCATGCTAGAGAAGATTTACTCTAAAAAAAAAAGAACAATATAAAATATGGAAAATACATTTAACTGTCACTGGGACAATTTGTATTCTATCCTAAAAGATAACTGGCACTGTCTAGCTATAGATGAAGGAATCAGGGAATTAGTAGGGGGACGTCCTAGCCTAACAGCAAGATGAGCACCCAGTTTAAAAGATTCCATGGTAAGAAGCAATTACATCAAATCACAGAAATCATATACCTGGCTTACAGCACACAGTACGGTAGGGAGCCACCCATGTGGAAAATGCGTATATTGTCCATTTATGCAAAGAACAAAAAGTTTCAGCACAGGAAAAAGAAACTACTATATAAAACACTTTCACCTAGATTACAAGTTTTGCGTTCGGGTTTTAACACTGAAAAAATGTGTTAAAACAGCACTGTAGCCATTACAAGTCTTGTCGGTATAGCTGTACCGCAAGTCTTTTAGCCTGTAACGCAACATCAGCCCCGCACTCGTAAAAAATATGTTTTTTCATGGGACTGCCATAGCGCAGTCATTACGATTTTTGCGGTGAGGCTAAAAAGCTTGCGTTCCAGCCTATACCGACACAATCCATTTCGCAATCTGAGTGCAGTAGTTATGAGTTTTATGCAACAAAACTGTTACATAAAACTCATAACTAAACTGTTACAAAGTACACTAACACCCATAAACTACCTATTAACCCCTAAACCGAGGACCTCCCGTATCGCAAACACTACAGGGAGTGCAGAATTATTAGGCAAGTTGTATTTTTGAGGATTAATTTTATTATTGAACAACAACCATGTTCTCAATGAACCCAAAAAACTCATTAATATCAAAGCTGAATAGTTTTGGAAGTAGTTTTTAGTTTGTTTTTAATTATAGCTATTTTAGGGGGATATCTGTGTGTGCAGGTGACTATTACTGTGCATAATTAATAGGCAACTTAACAAAAAACAAATATATACCCATTTCAATTATTTATTTTTACCAGTGAAACCAATATAACATCTCAACATTCACAAATATACATTTCTGACATTCAAAAAAAAACAAAAACAAATCAGTGACCAATATAGCCACCTTTCTTTGCAAGGACACTCAAAAGCCTGCCATCCATGGATTCTGTCAGTGTTTTGATCTGTTCACCATCAGCATTGCGTGCAGCAGCAACCACAGCCTCCCAGACACTGTTCAGAGAGGTGTACTGTTTTCCCTCCTTGTAAATCTCACATTTGATGATGGACCACAGGTTCTCAATGGGGTTCAGATCAGGTGAACAAGGAGGCCATGTCATTAGATTTTCTTCTTTTATACCCTTTCTTGCCAGCCATGTTGTGGAGTACTTGGACGCGTGTGATGGAGCATTGTCCTGCATGTAAATCATGTTTTTCTTGAAGGATGCAGACTTCTTCCTGTACCACTGCTTGAAGAAGGTGTCTTCCAGAAACTGGCAGTAGGACTGGGAGTTGAGCTTGACTCCATCCTCAACCCGAAAAGGCCCCACAAGCTCATCTTTGATGATACCAGCCCAAACCAGTACTCCACCTCCACCTTGCTGGCGTCTGAGTCGGACTGGAGCTCTCTGCTCTTTACCAATGGCCCATCCATCTGGCCCATCAAGACTCGCTCTCATTTCATCAGTCCCAAACCTTAGAAAAATCAGTTTTGAGATATTTCTTGGCCCAGTCTTGACGTTTCAGCTTGTGTGTCTTGTTCAGTGGTGGTCGTCTTTCAGCCTTTCTTACCTTGGCCATGTCTCTGAGTATTGCACACCTTGTGCTTTTGGGCACTCCAGTGATGTTGCAGCTCTGAAATATGGCCAAACTGGTGGCAAGTGGCATCTTGGCAGCTGCACGCTTGACTTTTCTCAGTTCATGGGCAGTTATTTTGCGCCTTGGTTTTTCCACACGCTTCTTGCGACCCTGTTGACTATTTTGAATGAAACGCTTGATTGTTCGATGATCACGCTTCAGAAGCTTTGCAATTTTAAGAGTGCTGCATCCCTCTGCAAGATATCTCACTATTTTTGACTTTTCTGAGCCTGTCAAGTCCTTCTTTTGACCCATTTTGCCAAAGGAAAGGAAGTTGCCTAATAATTATGCACACCTGATATAGGGTGTTGATGTCATTAGACCACACCCCTTCTCATTACAGAGATGCACATCACCTAATATGCTTAATTGGTAGTAGGCTTTCAAGCCTATACAGCTTGGAGTAAGACAACATGCATAAAGAGGATGATGTGGTCAAAATACTCATTTGCCTAATAATTCTGCACTCCCTGTATATTAAAGTTATTAACCCCTAATCTGCCACTCCTGACATCGACGCCACTAATAAAATTTATAAAACCCTATTCCACCTCTCCCTGGCATCGCCGCCACTATACTAAAGTTATTTAGCCCTATTCCCCCGCACCCAAAGACATCACCGCCACTATAATAAACCTATTAACCCCTAAACCGCAAGCCCCCCACAACGAAATATAATAAATGAAACTTATAACCCCTAAACCGGAAGCCCCCACAACGAAATATACTAAATTAAACTATTAACCCCTGAACCAAAAGCCCCCACAACATCGCAATAAACTAATTTAAACTAGTAACCCCTAAACCTAACATCCCCTTAACTTTATTTTAAAATTATAATTTCCCTATCTAAAAATAAATTAAAACTTACCTGTCAAATTAAAAAAGCTAAGTTTAAGCTAACAATTAAACTAATATAACTAATAAACTAAAATTAAACTAACTACCAATTAAAGAAAACTAAAATACACATTAAAAAAATCCTAACACTACTATAAACATTACAAAATATCTAATTACAAAATATAAAAATACTAAATTACAAAAAATAACAAACACTAAATTATGAAAAATAACAAACGAAATTATCAAAAATAAAAAAGAATTACACCTATTCTAATAGCCCTATAAAAATAAAAAAGCCCACCCAAAATAAAAAAAACCCTAGCCTACAATAAACTACCAATAGCCCTTAAAAGGGCCTTTTGTAGGGCATTGCCATAAGTAAAACAGCTCTTTTACTTGTAAAATAAACACAAAGTTCCCCCAACAGTAAAACGCACCACCCAACCAACCCCCCAAAATAAAAAACCTAACTCTAACAAAAACCTAAGCTACCCATTGCCCTGAAAAGGGTATTTGTAAGGGCATTGCCCTTAAAAGGGCATTTAGCTCTTTTGCATTGCCCTGAAAAGGGCATTTAGCTCTTTTAAGAAAAGCCCAAACCCTAAACTAAAAAAAAAAAAACACCCAAAAAAGTTGAAAAAATCCTAACACTAACCCCCGAAGATCCACTTACAGTTCCTGAAGTCCGGACATTCAGGCGGCAAGAGGTCTTCATCCAGACGGCTCCATCTTTATCCATTGCGGGACCAGCATCTTCTTCATCCCTGCGGAGTAAGAGTGGTCAATACGCGGAGGCAGAGGTCCAGGCGAAGGTCCAAGGCAGAGGTCCAAGCAAAGGTCCAAGTGGAGGTCCAGGCAGAGGTCCATCGATCTGACATGGAGGTCCTCTTCATGCGATCGTCCGCCGCACACTAAGGATAGAAATGCAAGGTACCCCTTTTATACTGGGGTACCATTGCATTCCTATTGACTGAAAAATTTGATCCGACATGGAGGTCCTCTTCATGTGATAGTCCACCGCACACTAAGGATTGAAATGCAAGGTACCCCTTTCATACTGGGGGTACCATTGCATTCCTATTGGCTGAAAAATTTGAATCAGCCAATAGGAATTAGGGCTGATAAAATCCTATTGGCTGTTTAAATCAGCCAATAGGATTTAAGCAGCTCTCATTCTATTGGCTGATTCGAATCAGCCAATAGAATGAGAGCTGCTTAAATCCTATTGGCTGGTTTGAACAGCCAATAGGTGTTTAGCAGCCCTAATTCCTATTGATTTAAATTTTTCAGCCAATAGGAATGCAATGGTACCCCCAGTATGAAAGGGGTACCTTGCATTTCAATCCTCAGTGTGCGGTGGACTATCACATGAAGAGGACCTCCATGTCGGATCAATGGACCTCCGCCTGGACATCCACCTTGGACCTTCGCCTGGACCTCCGCCTTGAACCTTCATCTGGACCTCCACCTTGGACCTTTGCCTGGACCTCTGCGTTTCGCCACTCCGCCTCCGCAGGGATGAAGAAGATGCCGGTCCCGCGATAGATGAAGATGGAGCCACCTGGATGAAGATGCCGTCTGTATGAAGATGGAACCGCTGGGATGAAGATCATTCAAGCGTGACATCGACAACTGTGAGTACCTAAAGAGGGTTTAGTGTTAAGTTTTTTTAAGGTTTTTTGGGGTGGTTTTTTTTTTTTTAGATTAGGGTGGGCACTCTTAAAAGAGCTGAATGCACTTTAAAGGGCAGCAAAAGAGCTGAATGCCCTTTTCAGGGCAATGCCCATGCAAAAGCCCTTTTCAGGGCAATGGGTAGATTAGGTTTTTTAGATAGTTTTTTTATTTTGTGGGTTTGGGGGGGTTTGTATGTTAGCGGGTCCTTGTATTTTTTGAGAAAAAGAGCTGATATCTTAAGGGCTATTGGTAGTTTATTCTAGATTAGGTTTCTTTTATTTTTATTTTTTTTATTTTTTTAAATGGGTATTAGAATAGGAATAATTTTTATTATTTTGGATAATTTGTTTGTTATTTTGTGTAATGCATTTTTTTCATTTTGGGGTGGGTTTTTATTTTTAGATTAGGGGTTGGGCATTTCATAAAAGAGCTGAATGCCCTTTTAAGGGCAGGAAAATGAGCTAAATGCCCCTTTAAGGGCAATGTCCATACAAATGCCCTTTTCATGGCAATGGGTAGATTAGTTTTTACTTTATTTGTATTTTGTGTGTTTGGAGGGGTGGAGGTGTGTAATACTGTTAGGGTTTTTTTTTAAAAGAGCTATGCCCTACAAAAGGCCCTTTTAACGGCTCACAAAAAGGGCCATTTAAGGGCCCTTGGTAGTTTATTATAGATTAGGGTTTTTATTTTGGAGTGTTTTTTTTAAAAAAAAATTTTAAAAGGTTATTAGAATATGAATAATTTTTATTATTTTGGATAATTGTGTTTGTTATTTTTTGTAATTTTAGTGTTTTTTATTTTTTGGAATGTTTGGTTTTAGTGTAATTAAGGCAGCTTAGGTTTTATTTCACAGGTATTTTTTTTTTAACTAGGTAGTTAGTAAATAGTTAATAACTATTTACTAACTAGCCTACCTAGTTAAAATAAATACAAACTTAACTGTGAAATAAAAATAAAACCTAAGCTAGATACTATATAACTAATAGTTATATTGTAGCTAGCTTAGGTTTTATTTCACAGGTAAGTTTGTATTTAGTTTTAAATAGCTATTATTTAGCTAATAATTGTAACTTTAATTTAGCTCCATTTTAATTATGCTAAAGTTAGGGGGTGTTAGGTTTAGGGTTAGGTTTAGGGGTTAATAGTTTAATTTAGGTTGTCACAATGTGGGGGGCTGGCGGTTTAGGGGTTAATAGATTTATTTAGGTTTATTGGGAGCGGCAGATTAGAGTTTAATAACATTATGTAGGTGTCGGCGATGTCAGGGGCAGCAGTATAGGGATGTTTAGACTTGGGGTTTTTATTAGGGTGTTAGGCTTAAACGTTACTTTTTTTACCTCATAGACATCAATGGGGCTCCGTTACGGAGCTTTTCATTCCACGATCACAGGTGTTAGGTTTTTTTCTAACCCGCTCTCCCCATTGATGTCTATGGAGAAAGCGTGCATGAGCATGTCAAAGCAGCGCTTGTATTTTGTGCGGTATGGAGCTCAACACAACCATATCGTACACACGCTATAGAGGGTGAAATAACACAACTTTTGTTGCGTACGTTAAATTCCCTAAAGCACACATAACTCATAATCTACCTGTTTATTAATTGTGATACATTTGGGGTAGTCTATCTTTTATCTTGTTCTTGCCCAAAATTTTACGTGGTGAAAAGGAAAAGACAAATAAAAGATAAGGTAAGAGAGCATCGTGATGACATTCAATTTAAAGGAGATACCAGCGAAGGCCGACATTTCTTAGAATCACATGAGGCAAATCCTGACTGTCTAAGAATAGTAGGAATTGATAGAGGCATAACATCAGGGAGATGAGGAGATTAGGACAAATGCCTTTTACAAAAAGAATCTAGGTGGATGTTCACCTTGCAGACTCTATCCCCTATAGGATTAAACAAAAAATTAGAATTTGGAAGTTTCTAGTAAGATTGATTTATATCAATATTCCAGAGTGACCTAGTGAATTCTCTAAAGACCACTTTAAGAAAAAGGGAAAAAATCTCCTATTTGAAATAAACTGAGTGAAAACAAAATACTGCATAAATTATTTTACCTCTGCTGTTATAATGTTAAAATTTGAAAAAATATTATGTTGCAAAAACATGAAAAATGTTGCAAATATGTGGAATATGTAACAAAAACTTTAGTCAGTTTTGAAATCTCCAGTTAAAAAGAAACAGTGTAAAAATAAAATATGGCAGATACAATTTGAGTGTTTCTGCCTCAATATTTTACCTTGAAAAAGCTCCCTGTGTATCTGTTGTAAATATATATTTAGTAAAAATGATACCATTGTTCTCAGAGTCATTAAGAACCCCATACATGAATTTTTGAAAAGTATACAAAATATACAAGTATGTTGCAGGAATTTTTGTAAAATGAGAGTTCCAACCGAAACCGCAAAAATGCGTAAATAAAATGGGAGGTGCCTCAAGATATGCAATAAAGGCTGGGGGATCCCAACACCTGACAGTCCTGAAGAAGCCCAAACTCACAAAAGGCATTATGGGTGAAACGTGCTTCGGCAAATGTAACCAGCAAATGTAACCAGCAATAGTTCCCTGTCTGGTAGCCGAGTGTGCAGGTTTGCTACAAAGAAAACTTTCTACTGACAGGGTAAGCAGAGAACTCTATGGCCAAGAAGTTTGCTAAAGGCATCCCAGAGTCAAGCAGTACCCAAATTCAAGCCGCTAAAAGTATACAGCACTTACCACAGACGAGAGGATCGTAATTACAGGTTAAACAGCATGAGCCGTGACACATCAGCTGTGAAGGTAACTGACCTAAAGTGCGGCGAAAACCGTGGTCAAAGCCGTGCTGATTTGGAGGTACGTTGGAGGAAGTTTTCTGTATATCAGAGGAAAGTAACCATGTAAGCCCCACAACTGTATTCCTGTTGATTTGTCTGTGTGTTTGAAGGATATGCTTTACAGAACTTTGGCTTTCTTAAAATTCTGCTCTGCCTGCATACACACTTATACATAGCTACTCTGTCTCTATCAGTTGTAACTGCATCTATTGTGGAACATTGGCTGCTTTTCCTTAATCTCCAAAACACAGCAGTATAATTAATAAGCTTGCCTGTTTTTTTATACATGAACTAACTTTACTCTATGTTGGACGATTGTTGGAAGAAGAATATGCACATGTGGTTAAGTCATTGAACTTTATGGAGACTTCTACAGCTACCTGTATGAGTTCTATTGCTGCAATATTTTAATGTGTGTTTTTTGTATGTGTGTTCTACCTCTGTGCACATTATAACTTAATGAATAAAAACCAAGTATAGGTTTTATCTGAACAAAGTGTGCTGAATTCCCTATCTATTTCTTAAAAACATAATTTATGCTTACCTGATAAATTCCTTTCTTCTGTAGTGTGATCAGTCCACGGGTCATCATTACTTGTGGGATATTAACTGCTCCCCTACAGGAAGTGCAAGAGGATTCACCCAGCAGAGTTGCTATATAGCTCCTCCCCTCTACGTCACCTCCAGTCATTCGACCAAGGACCAACGAGAAAGGAGAAGCCAAGGGTGTAGTGGTGACTGGAGTATAATTTAAAAGATATTTACCTGCCTTAAAAAACAGGGCGGGCCGTGGACTGATCACACTACAGAAGAAAGGAATTTATCAGGTAAGCATAAATTATGTTTTCTTCTGTTAAGTGTGATCAGTCCACGGGTCATCATTACTTGTGGGATACCAATACCAAAGCAAAAGTACACGGATGACGGGAGGGATAGGCAGGCTCTTTATACAGAAGGAACCACTGCCTGAAGAACCTTTCTCCCAAAAATAGCCTCCGAGGAAGCAAAAGTGTCAAATTTGTAAAATTTGGAAAAAGTATGAAGCGAAGACCAAGTTGCAGCCTTGCAAATCTGTTCAACAGAGGCCTCATTCTTAAAGGCCCAAGTGGAAGCCACAGCTCTAGTGGAATGAGCTGTAATTCTTTCAGGAGGCTGCTGTCCAGCAGTCTCATAAGCTAAACGAATTATGCTACGAAGCCAAAAAGAGAGAGAGGTAGCAGAAGCTTTTTGACCTCTCCTCTGACCAGAGTAAACGACAAACAGGGAAGACGTTTGTCGAAAATCTTTAGCTGCCTGTAAATAAAATTTAAGGGCACGAACTACATCCAGATTGTGCAAAAGACGTTCCTTCCTCGAAGAAGGATTTGGGCACAAGGATGGAACAACAATCTCCTGATTGATATTCCTGTTAGTGACTACCTTAGGTAAGAACCCAGGCTTAGTACGCAGAACTACCTTATCCGAGTGAAAAATCAAATAAGGAGAATCACAATGTAAGGCTGATAACTCAGAGACTCTTCGAGCCGAGGAAATAGCCATTAAAAATAGAACTTTCCAAGATAACAACTTTATATCAATGGAATGAAGGGGTTCAAACGGAACACCCTGTAAAACGTTAAGAACAAGGTTTAAACTCCATGGTGGAGCCACAGCTTTAAACACAGGTTTAATCCTGGCCAAAGCCTGACAAAAAGCCTGAACGTCTGGAACTTCTGACAGACGCTTGTGTAACAGAATGGACAGAGCTGAGATCTGTCCCTTTAAGGAACTAGCGGATAACCCCTTTTCTAAACCCTCTTGTAGAAAAGACAATATCCTAGGAATCCTAACCTTACTCCAAGAGTAACCTTTGGATTCGCACCAATATAGGTATTTACGCCATATTTTATGGTAAATCTTTCTGGTAACAGGCTTCCTAGCCTGTATTAAGGTATCAATAACTGACTCAGAAAAACCACGCTTTGATAAGATCAAGCGTTCAATTTCCAAGCAGTCAGCTTCAGAGAAGTTAGATTTTGATGTTTGAAAGGACCCTGAATCAGAAGGTCCTGTTTCAGAGGTAACGACCAAGGTGGACAGAATGACATGTCCACCAGATCTGTATACCAAGTCCTGCGTGGCCATGCAGGCGCTATTAGAATCACTGATGCTTTCTCCTGTTTGATTCTGGCAATCAATCGAGGAAGCATCGGGAAAGGTGGAAACACATAAGCCATCCTGAAGGTCCATGGTGCTGTCAAGGCATCTATCAGGACCGCTCCCGGATCCCTGGATCTGGACCCGTAGCGCGGAAGCTTGGCGTTCTGTCGAGACGCCATGAGATCTATCTCTGGTTTGCCCCAACGTCGAAGTATTTGGGCAAAGACCTCTGGATGAAGTTCCCACTCCCCCGGATGAAAAGTCTGACGACTTAAGAAATCCGCCTCCCAGTTCTCCACTCCCGGGATGTGGATTGCAGACAGGTGGCAAGAGTGAGACTCTGCCCAGCAAATTATCTTCGATACTTCCATCATTGCTAGGGAGCTTCTTGTCCCTCCCTGATGGTTGATATAAGCTACAGTCGTGATGTTGTCCGACTGGAACCTGATGAACCCCCGAGTTGCTAACTGGGGCCAAGCCAGAAGAGCATTGAGGACTGCTCTCAATTCCAGAATGTTTATTGGAAGAAGACTCTCCTCCTGATTCCATAGTCCCTGAGCCTTCAGAGAATTCCAGACAGCGCCCCAACCTAGTAGGCTGGCGTCTGTTGTTACAATTGACCAGTCTGGCCTGCTGAATGGCATTCCCCTGGACAGATGTGGCCGATAAAGCCACCATAGAAGAGAATTTCTGGTCTCTTGAATGGAATGAAGGACACGGCATGCATTTTGAAGTTTTGTTAACCTGTCCTCTGTCAGGTAAATCTTCATTTCTACAGAATCTATCAGAGTCCCCAGGAAGGGAACTCTTGTGAGTGGAAAGAGAGAACTTTTCTCTTCGTTCACTTTCCATCCATGCGACCTTAGAAATGCCAGTACTATCTCTGTATGAGATTTGGCAGTTTGAAAGCTTGAAGCTTGTATCAGTATGTCGTCTAAGTACGGAGCTACTGAAATTCCTCGCGGTCTTAGTACCGCCAGAAGAGTGCCCAGAACCTTTGTGAAGATTCTTGGAGCCGTAGCCAGTCCGAATGGAAGAGCTACAAACTGGTAATGCCTGTCTAAAAAGGCAAACCTTAGATACCGGTAATGACTTCTGTGAATCGGTATGTGAAGGTAAGCATCCTTTAAATCCACTGTGGTCAAGTACTGACCCTCTTGGATCATGGGCAAAATTGTTCGAATAGTTTCCATCTTGAACGATGGAACTCTTAGGAATTTGTTTAGGATCTTTAAATCCAAGATTGGCCTGAAGGTTCCCTCTTTTTTGGGAACTACAAACAGATTTGAGTAAAACCCTTGTCCTTGTTCCAACCGCGGAACTGGATGGATCACTCCCATTAATAAAAGATCTTGTACGCAGCGTAGAAACGCTTCCTTCTTTGTTAGGTTTGTTGACAACCTTGACAGATGAAATCTCCCTCTTGGGGGAGAGGATTTGAAGTCCAGAAGGTATCCCTGAGATATGATCTCTAACGCCCAGGGATCCTGAACATCTCTTGCCCAAGCCTGGGCGAAGAGGGAAAGTCTGCCCCCCACTAGATCCGGTCCCGGATCGGGGGCCCTCAATTCATGCTGTCTTAGGGGCAGCAGCAGGTTTTCTGGCCTGTTTGCCCCTGTTCCAGGACTGGTTAGGTTTCCAGCCTTGTCTGTAGCGAGCAACAGCTCCTTCCTGTTTTGGTGCAGAGGAAGTTGATGCTGCTCCTGCTTTGAAATTACGAAAGGAACGAAAATTGGACTGTCTAGCCTTGGCTTTGGCCTTGTCCTGAGGCAGGGCATGACCTTTACCTCCTGTAATGTCATCAATAATCTCTTTCAAGCCGGGCCCGAATAAGGTCTGCCCTTTGAAAGGAATATTAAGCAATTTAGATTTAGACGTAACATCAGCTGACCAGGATTTTAGCCACAGAGCTCTGCGTGCCTGAATGGCGAATCCTGAAATTTTAGCCGCAAGTTTAGTTAAATGTACTACGGCATCTGAAATAAATGAATTAGCTAACTTAAGGAATTTAAGTTTGTGTGTGATGTCATCTAGTGTGGATGATTGAAGTGTCTCTTCCAGAGATGCAAACCAAAATGCTGCTGCAGCCGTGACAGGCGCAATACATGCAAGAGGTTGCAATATAAACCCTTGTTGAACAAACATTTTCTTAAGGTAACCCTCTAATTTTTTATCCATTGGATCTGAAAAAGCACAGCTATCCTCCACTGGGATAGTGGTACGCTTAGCTAAAGTAGAAACTGCTCCCTCCACCTTAGGGACCATTTGCCATAAGTCCCGTGTGGCGGCGTCTATTGGAAACATTTTTCTGAATATAGGAGGGGGTGAGAAAGGCACACCGGGTCTATCCCACTCCTTAGTAATAATGTCAGTAAGTCTCTTAGGTATAGGAAAAACGTCAGTACTCGTCGGTACCGCAAAATATTTATCCAACCTACACATTTTTTCTGGGATTGCAACTGTGTTACAATCATTCAGAGCCGCTAATACCTCCCCTAGTAACACACGGAGGTTCTCAAGCTTAAATTTAAAATTTGAAATGTCTGAGTCCAGTTTATTTGGATCAGAACCGTCACCCACAGAATGAAGCTCTCCGTCTTCACGTTCTGCTAACTGTGACGCAGTATCAGACATGGCCCTTGCATTATCAGCGCACTCTGTTCTCATCCCAGAGTGAACACGTTTACCTCTTAGTTCTGGTAGTTTAGCCAAAACTTCAGTCATAACAGTAGCCATATCTTGTAATGTGATTTGTAATGGCCGCCCAGATGCACTCGGCGCTACAATATCACGCACCTCCTGAGCGGGAGATGCAGGTACTGACACGTGAGGCGAGTTAGTCGGCATAACTCTCCCCTCGTTGTTTGGTGAAATATGTTCAATTTGTACAGATTGACTATTTTTTAAAGTAGCATCAATACATTTAGTACATAAATTTCTATTGGGCTCCACTTTGGCATTAACACATATAGCACAGAGATATTCCTCTGAATCAGACATGTTTAACACACTAGCAAATAAACAGCAACTTGGAAATACTTTTCAAAGTAATTTACAAATAATATGAAAACGAACTGTGCCTTTAAGAAGCACAGAAAAATATTATAACAGATAAAATAATTAAGTTATAGCATCAATCTTTGTCAGAATATACAGTTTTAGCAAAGGATTGTTCCCCTCAGCAAATGATAACTAACCCAGGCAGCAGAAAAAAATACACAAATAAACGTTTTTTATATCACAGTCAATACAATCAGCACAGCTCTGCTGTAATGATTACTTCCCTCAAAAAAGACTCTTGAGATCCCTGAACTCTGTAGAGATGAGCCAGATCATGCAGGAAGAAAATGAACCTCTGACTGAGTTTTTCTGATGCATAGTAAAAGCGCCAAAAATGGCCCCTCCCCCACACACATAACAGTGAGAGGGATCAGTGAACTGCTCTAATTTAAATCAAAACTATTGCCAAGTGGAAAAAAAGTGCCCAAAACATTTTTTCACCCAGTACCTCAGAGAAAAAAACGTTTTTACATGCCAGCAAAAAAACGTTTTACCTCAATAATTAATTGTCATTTAAAACCTATTGCAAGTCCCTGCAAAATAGGTTAAGTCTATGTATACAGTTTAAAAGCCAGAGAAGTACCATTTCCCAGAAAACTGAAGTGTAAAATATACATACATGACAGCCTGATATCAGCTACATCTACTGCATTCAAGGCTGAGTTTACATTATAACGGTATGGCAGGATTTTCTCATCAATTCCATGTCAGAAAATAATAAACTGCTACATACCTCTTTGCAGATTAATCTGCCTGCTGTCCCCTGATCTGAAGTTTACCTCTCCTCAGATGGCCGAGAAACAGCAATATGATCTTAACTACTCCAGCTAAAATCATAGAAAAACTCAGGTAGATTCTTCTTCAAATTCTACCAGAGAAGGAATAACACACTCCGGTGCTATTATAAAATAACAAACTTTTGATTGAAGATATAAAAACTAAATATATCACCATAGTCCTCTCACACATCCTATCTAGTCGTTGGGTGCAAGAGAATGACTGGAGGTGACGTAGAGGGGAGGAGCTATATAGCAACTCTGCTGGGTGAATCCTCTTGCACTTCCTGTAGGGGAGCAGTTAATATCCCACAAGTAATGATGACCCGTGGACTGATCACACTTAACAGAAGAAACTAAGGGTTACAAGTTTACTAGTTTTTCTCTTATCTCTAGTTCTTAACAAACGGTCTGCACCTCCTTTTATATAAACGAATAACATTTAAATGTAAACATAATAAAGGCCGCTAGCACTAGCTTTCTATTTTCCTAAAAGGTAAAATCTAAGGTTAACATAGGTCTCTGGTTCAATTCTGAGCTCTGATACATGGAGGTAAGAACTTTAAAATAACATATACTTGGGGTTCTCAAGTATCCTTGTGCCAATAACCTCTCATCCCATACTAACGCTCCTTCACCTCTGGCAAAAAGCAAGTCATATGAACAGCTATTTATGATGTCTATTGAGACTTTCCTTGATTATATCCATTGTAATATTCTGTATGACGTTATCAGTGATGCCTATGGGGCACATATATTAAAAGTTTTGTCCCATTTACTTTT
Source organism: Bombina bombina (assembly GCF_027579735.1). Taxonomy (NCBI): domain Eukaryota; kingdom Metazoa; phylum Chordata; class Amphibia; order Anura; family Bombinatoridae; genus Bombina; species Bombina bombina. Next base: position 326,174,310 of record NC_069503.1, read on the forward strand.
AATTAAATATCTATCTGGTTCTTAAATAAAGAAGTTACTCAGACACCCCTGGGATTTTCACTTTTCAGATGCCAAGTGTACTATCTCTGTTAAAGAGGATTGTAAAACTCCAGCTGGCACCTGTGATTATTGATCTTCTTGGAAGCTGAGGTTATATGACACAAATTTTAACCCTTTCAGTGACAGGGGTTTGAGGGATTTCCCTACTGATTGAGTCAAGATTTTTTATGATTTTGTTATGAATCTGTTTGAACCTCATTACAACTATATTTTGCTATATTTCAGCACCAATTTAGTATGGCTCCAAAAACAAGTGGAGCACTATTGAAAGTGTAGGGTCTGTTATCAATATTGCGGTACCACGCTATGAATAGTGCACAATCTGGTATTAGTGATGTCGCGAATTGTTCCCGCCGAACATAGCTTGTTCGCGTTCGCAGCGGCAGGCGAACATATGCAATGTTCGATCCGCCCACTATTCATCATCATTGAGTAAACTTTGACCCTGTATCTCACAGTCTGCAGACACATTACAGCCAATCAGCAGCAGGCACTACCTCCCAGACCCTCCCAGCTCCTGGCAGCAGCCATTTTAGATTCCTTCTGATCCTGCATTGTTAGTGAGAGGAGGGACAGTGTAGCTGCTGATTTTTTAGGGAAATTGATAGCTAGGCTAGTGTATTCAGTGTCCACTACAGTCCTGAAGGACTCATCTGATCTCTGCTGTAAGGACAGCACCCCAAAAAGACCTTTTTAGGGCTAGAACATCAGTCTTTTTTTTTTTTTTTTTTTTGCCTGTGTAATTTTGACTGTGAAACATCAGTCTGCTAGTGTAATCTAATTGCAGTTGCCTGCCTGCCAGCGTGTGTGCCAGGCCCACTTGCCAACTAGTGCCACCACTCATATCTGTTGTAACAGTAGTGTAAATATTTAAAAAAAAAAAAACTTTTTTGACTGTGAAACATCAGTCTGCTAGTGTAATCTAATTGCAGTTGCCTGCCTGCCGGCGTGTGTACCAGGCCCACTTGCCAACTAGTGCCACCACTCATATTTGTTGTAATAATACTGTAAATATTTTATAAAAAACTTTTTTGACTGTGAAACATCAGTCTGCTAGTGTAATCTAATCGCAGTTGCCTGCCTGCCAGCGTGTGTGCCAGGCCCACTTGCCAACTAGTGCCACCACTCATATTTGTTGTAACAGTAGTGTAAATATTTAAAAAAAAACTTTTTTGACTGTGAAACATCAGTCTGCTTGTGTAATCTAATAGCAGTTGCCTGCCTGCCAGCGTGTGTGCCAGGCCCACTTGCCAACTAGTGCCACCACTCATATCTGTTGTAACAGTAGTGTAAATATTTTTTTAAAAAAAACACTTTTGACTGTGAAACATCAGTCTGCTAGTGTAATCTAATTGCAGTTACCTGCCTGCCAGCGTGTGTGGCAGGCCCACTTGCCAACTAGTGTAACCACTCATATAACAGTAGTGTAAATATTTAAAAAAAAAAACTTTTTTGACTGTGAAACATCAGTCTGCTAGTGTAATCTAATAGCAGTTGCCTGCCTGCCTGCCAGCGTGTGTGCCAGGCCCACTTGCCAACTAGTGCCACCACTCATATTTGTTATAACAGTAGTGTAAATATTTAAAAAAAAAAAACTTTTTTGACTGTGAAATATCAGTCTGCTAGTGTAATCTAATTGCAGTTGCCTGCCTGCCAGCGTGTGTGACAGGCCCACTTGCCAACTAGTGCCACCACTCATATCTGTTGTAACAGTAGTGTAAATATTTTTTAAAAAAACTTTCTTGACTGTGAAACATCAGTCTGCTAGTGTAATCTAATTGCAGTTGCTGCCTGCCAGCATGTGTGCCAGGCCCACTTGCCAACTAGTGCAACCACTCATATTTGTTGTAACAGTAGTGTAAATATTTTAAAAAAAAAAATTTGACTGTGAAACATCAGTCTGCTAGTGTAATCTAATTGCAGTTGCCTGCCTGCCAGCGTGTGTGCCAGGCCCACTTGCCAACTAGTGCCACCACTCATATTTGTTGTAACAGTAGTGTAAATATTTAAAAAAAACGTTTTGACTGTGAAACATCAGTCTGCTAGTGTAATCTAATTGCAGTTGCCTGCTTGCCAGCGTGTGTGCCAGGCCCACTTGCCAACTAGTGCCACCACTCATATCTGTTATAACAGTAGTGTAAATATATAAAAAAAACAACTTTTTTGACTGTGAAACATCAGTCTGCTAGTGTAATCTAATTGCAGTTACCTGCCTGCCAGCGTGTTTGCCAGGCCCACTTGCCAACTAGTGCCACCACTCATATTTGTTGTAACAGTAGTGTAAATATTTTAAAAAAAACTTTTTTGACTGTGAAACATCAGTCTGCTAGTGTAATCTAATAGCAGTTGCCTGCCAGCGTGTGTGCCAGGACCACTTGCCAACTAGTGCCACCACTCATATCTGTTATAACAGTAGTGTAAATATATATATAAAAAATTTTTTTTACTGTGAAACATCAGTCTGCTAGTGTAATCTAATTGCAGTTACCTGCCTGCCAGCGTGTGTGCCAGGCCCACTTGCCAACTAGTGCCACCACTCATATCTGTTGTAACAATAGTGTAAATATTTAAAAAAAAACTTTTTTGACTGTGAAATATCAGTCTGCTAGTGTAATTTAATTGCAGTTGCCTGCCTGCCAGCGTGTGTGCCAGGCCTACTTGCCAACTAGTGCCACCACTCATATAACAGTAGTGTAAATATTTTTTAAAAAAAACTTTTTTGACTGTGAAACATCAGTCTGCTAGTGTAATCTAATAGCAGTTGCCAGCCTGCCTGCCAGCGTGTGTGCTAGGCCCACTTGCCAACTAGTGCCACCACTCATATTTGTTATAACAGTAGTGTAAATATTAAAAAAAAAAAACTTTTTTGACTGTGAAATATCAGTCTGCTAGTGTAATCTAATTGCAGTTGCCTGCCTGCCAGTGTGTGTGACAGGCCCACTTGCCAACTAGTGCCACCACTCATATCTGTTGTAACAGTAGTGTAAATATTTTAAAAAAAAACTTTCTTGACTGTGAAACATCAGTCTGCTAGTGTAATCTAATTGCAGTTGCTGCCTGGCAGCATGTGTGCCAGGCCCACTTGCCAACTAGTGCAACCACTCATATTTGTTGTAACAGTAGTGTAAATATTTAAAAAAAAAAATTTTTGACTGTGAAACATCAGTCTGCTAGTGTAATCTAATTGCAGTTGCCTGCCTGCCTGCCAGCGTGTGTGCCAGGCCCACTTGCCAACTAGTGCCACCACTCATATTTGTTGTAACAGTAGTGTAAATATTAAAAAAAAACGTTTTGACTGTGAAACATCAGTCTGCTAGTGTAATCTAATTGCAGTTGCCTGCTTGCCAGCGTGTGTGCCAGGCCCACTTGCCAACTAGTGCCACCACTCATATCTGTTATAACAGTAGTGTAAATATATAAAAAAAAAACTTTTTTGACTGTGAAACATCAGTCTGCTAGTGTAATCTAATAGCAGTTGCCTGCCTGCCAGTGTGTGTGCCAGGCCCACTTGCCAACTAGTGCCACCACTCATATCTGTTATAACAGTAGTGTAAATATATATATAAAAAAAATTTTTTACTGTGAAACATCAGTCTGCTAGTGTAATCTAATTGCAGTTACCTGCCTGCCAGCGTGTGTGCCAGGCCCACTTGCCAACTAGTGCCACCACTCATATCTGTTGTAACAATAGTGTAAATATTTAAAAAAAAACTTTTTTGACTGTGAAACATCAGTCTGCTAGTGTAATTTAATTGCAGTTGCCTGCCTGCCAGCGTGTGTGCCAGGCCTACTTGCCAACTAGTGCCACCACTCATATTTGTTGTAACAGTAGTGTAAATATTTAAAAAAAAAAACTTTTTTGACTGTGAAACATCAGTGTGCTAGTGTAATCTAATAGCAGTTGCCTGCCAGCGTGTGTGCCAGGCCCACTTGCCAACTAGTGCCACCACTCATATTTGTTATAACAATAGTGTAAATATTTTAAAAAAACTTTTTTGACTGTGAAACATCAGTCTGCTAGTGTAATCTAATTGCAGTTGCCTGCCTGCCAGCGTGTGTGCCAGGCCCACTTGCCAACTAGTGCCACCACTCATATTTGTTGTAACAGTAGTGTAAATATTTAAAAAATAAACTTTTTGACTGTGAAACATCAGTCTGCTTTTTTGTGTCAGGCTCACAGCATATACTGTGCCCACTTGCCCAGTGGCACCACTCATATTTTGTTTAATAGTAGTGTAAGTGTACATTAAAAAAAAATGACAGGCAGAGGCAGGCCACCCCGCAGGTGCCGTCGTGGTCGTAGTGCTGTGATTCCCTTTGACCCTACAATAATGCCCAGTGTTCAGAGGCCACGTACCATCAACATGAAAAGTTCTGAGGAGGACCTAGTTGACTGGCTAACACAGGACACCCAATCTTCTACAGCATCCGCTCAGAACCTTGACGCACCATCCACCTCCAGCTTAGCTTCAGGCACCTCTCAAGTGAACACTCGCCCGCCTGCCGCCACCACCACCTCTAGCACCACAGCTGCTTCATTTGATCTGTCAGAGGAGTTATTGACACATCAGTTTGAAGAAATGAGTGATGCGCAACCATCATTGACAGAGGATGTAGATAACAGTGATATGTCTCAGTCAGGCAGCATTACAGACATGGACGTACGGTGTGATGATGATGATGTTGTACCCGCTGCTGCTTCCTTTGTTGATTTGTCAGATACAAGTGAAGCGGTTGATGATGATGCATCCGTGGATGTCACGTGGGTGCCCGCTAGAAGAGAAGAAGAAGAGGGGGAATGTTCAGATGGGGAGACAGAGAGGAGGAGACGAGTTGGAAGCAGGGGGAGGTCGTTGCAAGGAGCTAGTGGCAAAGTAAGACAGCATGCATCGGCACCCGGGGTCAGCCAGACAGCACGCCAATCAACGCATGCTGTTGCCACCACCAGAATACCGTCATCGCAGAGCTCAGCAGTGTGGCATTTTTTTTGTGTGTCTGCCTCTGACTACAGCGATGCCATTTGCAACCAAAAGAAACTGAGTCGTGGGAAGTCCAACACCCACCTAGGTACAACTGCTTTGCGAAGGCACATGATCTCACATCACAAACGACGATGGGATGAACACATGAGTAGAAGCAGCACACAAACTCAAAGCCGCCATCCTCCTCCTGGTCCAGCATCTTCAGCCACGTCAACCACTGCTGTCCTCCTTGCCCCCTCTCAACCATCCGCCACTCCGTCTCTCTTCCGTAGCAGTTCCTGCTCATCTGCCCACAGTCAGGTGTCTGTCAAGGACATGTTTGAGCGTGAGAAGCCAATGTCCCAAAGTCACCCCCTTGCCCGGCATCTGACAGCTGGATTGTCTGAACTCTTAGCCCGCCAGCTTTTACCATACAAGCTGGTGGAGTCTGAGGCGTTCAAACAATTTGTAGCTATTGGGACACCGCAGTGGAAGGTACCCGGCTGAAATTTCTTTGCACAAAAGGCAATCCCCAACCTGTACTCAATTGTGCGAAAGGAAGTAATGGCATGTCTAGCACACAGTGTTGGGGCAAGGGTCCATCTGACCACTGATAGCTGGTCTGCAAATCATCAGGGCATGTATATCACCTACACTGCGCATTGGGTAAACCTGCTGACGGCTGCTAAGCATGGAATGCTTGGCTCTGCAGAGGAGTTGGTGACACCGCCACAACTTGCAGGCAGGCCTGCTGCCACCTCCTCTACTCCTCCTACTCCATCCTCTTCCATAACCTCTTCCTCGGCTGAGTCCTCTTCTGCTGCTGCGTCTTGCTCCACATCAACGGCACCCCCCCAGCTCCGCAGGTACTATTCCACATCCTGGATACGTCAGTGTCACGCCGTCTTGGGGTTGACTTGCCTGAAAGCAGAGAGTCACACCGGAACAGCACTCCTGTCCGCCCTGAATGCACAGGTGGATCAGTGGCTGACTCCACACCAACTGGAGATCTGCAAAGTGGTTTCTGACAACGGAAGTAATTTGGTGTCGGCATTGAAATTGGGCAAGTTGACACATGTGCTGTGCATGGCACATGTGTGTAATCTGATCGTACAATGCTTTGTGCATAAGTACCCAGGCTTGCAGGACATCCTGAAGCAGGCCAGGAAGGTGTGTGGCCATTTCAGGCGTTCCTACAAGGCACTTTTCCAATACCCAGCGGCAAAACAACATGCAAGTGAGGCGCTTGATTTGTGATAGCCCGACACATTGGAATTCAACACTCCTAATGTTTGACCACCTGCTCCAACAAGAAAAAGCCGTTAACGAGTATTTGTATGACCGGGGTGCTATGACAGCCTCTGCGGAGCTGGGAATTTTTTTCCCACGTTACTGGGCGCTCATGCGCAATGCCTGTAGGCTCATGCGTCCTTTTGAGGAGGTGACAAACCTAGTCAGTTGCACCGAAGGCACCATTAGTGACATCGTACCATTTGTTTTCTTCCTGGAGCGTGCCCTGCGAAGAGTGCTGGATCAGGCCATAGATTAGCGTGAAGAGGAAGAGGAAGAGTTGTGGTCACCATCACCACCAGAAACATCCTTATCAGCATCGCTTGCTGGACCAGCGGCAACGCTGGAAGAGGATTGTGAGGAAAAGGAGTCAGAGGAGGAATGTTTCTTTGAGGAGGAGGAGGAAGACCAACCACAACAGGCATGCCATGGTGCTCGTTGTCACCTATCTGGTACCCGTGGTGTTGTACGTGGCTGGGGGGAAGAAGATACCTTTAGTGAGATCACTGAGGACGAGGAATGGGACATGAGTAGCTCGGCATCCAACCTTGTGCAAATGGGTGCTGTCGTGCCTGTTGAGTGACCCTCGTATAAAAAAGCTGAAGGAGAACGACCTGTACTGGGTGTCCACGCTACTAGATCCCTGGTATAAGCATAAAGTGCCTGAATTGTTACCAAATTACCGCAAGTCGGAAAGGATGCAGCAGTTCCAAACTAAATTAAAAAGTATGCTTTACACAGCGTATAAGGGTGATGTCACAGCACAACAGGAATCTAACAGGGGAAGAGGTGAAAGTAATCCTCCTCCTCCCATGACCACGCCGACAAGGACAGGACGCTTTACAGATGTGTTGTTGATGGAGGACATGTGGATCTTTTTAACTCCTATGCATCGCCACAGCCCTTCGGGGTCCACCCTCAGAGAATGACTCGACTGACAGGTAGCAGACTACCTCGCCTTAACTGCAGATCTCGACGCTCAGAGTAGCGATGAACCCCTTGACTACTGGGTGTGCAGGCTTGACCTGTGGCCTGAGCTATCCCAATTTGCAATAGAACTTCTGGCCTGCCCCGCTTCAAGTGTCCTGTCAGAAAGGACCTTCAGTGCAGCAGGAGGTATTATGACTGAGAAGACAAGTCACCTAGGTCAAAAAAGTCTAGATTACCTCACCTTTATTAAGATGAATGAGGGATGGATCCCGAAGGGACTGACATTGGGCGATACATTCGAGTAAAAAAGGCCTGATGACTCTGAGATGAGCTGCCTTGGGCTAAAAATGGTCCACACGCTGCTGTATTTTATCTTCGAATGCCGGATGACTTGCGTGACTTATCCGCCACCAACTAGGGTTCAAGCCGCAATGTTTAGGGCACTTTCTGCCTGGGAAACAAACATCAATTTTTCTGGCCGCTGCAACAGCAGCGGCTGCAACAATACCTAATTTTTCAGGCATGTGTACATGCCTAATTTTTCTAGCCTCTGGTGCAGCACTGTGGCTTCAAAAACCAAACCAATAAAAAAGACACATAACAGGGATTAAACTGATAGGAATAGTACTACTTAACACACCACTCCTATCTGGTGGCACATTAGATTGCACGTGCAGTGCCCAAAATTTGAAGTAGGAGGACCAACCAAGCATCTTTTTCCATCTCCCGGTTCCTAAAATCCATGCCATATACACGTCTCCTGATAGGGGACGGAACAGGGATTAAACTGATAGGAATAGTACTACTTAACACACCTTATAATAACAATAACGCAGAGAGAGGCAACGAAGAGAGAGGAGTCTGAAGAAGAGGAGTCAGAGGAGGAAGGTGGCTTTGAGGAGGTGGAAGACCAAACACAGCAGGCGTCCCAGGGGGCTTGTTGTCACCTTTCGGGGACCCTTGGTGTTGTACGTGGCTGGGTGGAGGAAGAGACCTTCAATGACATCAGTGAGGATAAGGAACGGGACATGGCTAGCTTGGTATCCAACCTTGTGCAAATGGGGAGTTTGCCACTAGAGGGTGTTAGTTCACATATTTCATATAGATAACACTGTGCTCGTGCATGAGAAGTTATCTGGGAGCAGGCACTGATTGGCTAGACTGCAAGTCTGTCAAAAGAACTGAAAAAAGGGGCAGTTTGCAGAGGCTTAGATACAAGATAATCACAGAGGTTAAAAGTATATTATTATAAATGTGTTAGTTATGCAAAACTGGGAAATGGGTAATAAAGGGATTATCTATCTTTTAAAACAATAAAAATTCTGGTGTAGACTGTCCCTTTAAACGGGGAGTTTGGTCTGTCACTGTGAAGCGGGCGTAACCCTTACACTACCTGATCGATACAACATCATACCTGATGTTTTAAAGCACGTTATTCCAAACAATTTAGGAATGTTAGGTGATTTAGGCCCTTTATGGGTTAAAACCAGACTCTGCATCAACTATGTAATTTTCCATGGGAGTTTTGCTATGGATCCCGCTCCGGCATGCCACAGTCCAAGTGTTAGTCCCCTTGAAACAACTTTTCCATCACTATTGTGGCCAGAAAGAGTCCCTGTGGGTTTAAAAATTCGCCTGCCCATTGAAGTCAATGGGGGTTCGCCCGGTTCGCCGGTTCGCAAATTTTTGGCGAAGTTCGCGTTCACTGTTCGCGAACCAAAATTTTTAGGTTCGCGACATCACTATCTGGTATTACAAGAGAATGGTTAAACAGAATTACCAGAGAATGTTTAGTGCAGCCATTATCTCTTTAGCACTCCCTATAGTTTAAAGGGATAGAGCAATCATAGTAAACATTCATATTAGTGATAGTGGAGCTTTCTTGTTGTTCAGTTGGCTCTGTTTTTTGAGAAGTAGTCTCTGCTCTCTATTATTTTACAGTTTCCGATTAACATAGTCTATGGAGTACCTAAATACTTTTCTGGCAGTTTCAAGAGTAATTATTTTACAGAGGCAATTCTTTCTGATGCTCCCACATTAATCTAGTAACATATTTGAAATTTCTATCAGGCACTCCTAATACCATTCTCTAGTTGCCCTTTGGCTTTGTATTGCTATCATGATTCTGGCCTCTTTAATAGGATAGAGCCCAATGGCAGGGTTAGCAAGAAACTGGGAAGATTGCGTAGCAATAAACTAGAGACTCAAATATATACATCAGTTCTGTTTATTAGGAGAAAGTTACACAGGCAAATAGCAAGTATTGTCCTGGAGTGGATTATACTGGGAAGCAGGAAACAGGAAAAAGCAAGAGTTAATTGAAGAAAACTATACAAACCATTATATCTGATGTTCAAGTGCAAGTTCAGACAGAAAAGAACCAAGTACTGGAAGACCCACTTTAGTGATAAATAAAGGAAATGCCCGCTCCTGGGCTAAGTGAAGGAAATGCCTGCTCCTTGGCAAAGCAAAGGGAATGACTGCTACTCGGCTAAGCAAATGAAAACAAGGTGCTGAATACAAGCTGCAAACAGCAGCAAAGGCAGTGGTGAAGACAGGACAACAAATTGGCACTCTAAAAAGTATATAAACCCTAAAAGTTATAGCTTATGCTACCTCAATAAAAGTGAAACCCAAATCACTTCCCTTAATGACATACAGGGAGTGCAGAATTATTAGGCAAATGAGTATTTTGACCACATCATCCTCTTTATGCATGTTGTCTTACTCCAAGCTGTATAGGCTCGAAAGCCTACTACCAATTAAGCATATTAGGTGATGTGCATCTCTGTAATGAGAAGGGGTGTGGTCTAATGACATCAACACCCTATATCAGGTGTGCATAATTGTTAGGCAACTTCCTTTCCTTTGGCAAAATGGGTCAAAAGAAGGACTTGACAGGCTCAGAAAAGTCAAAAATAGTGAGATATCTTGCAGAGGGATGCAGCACTCTTAAAATTGCAAATCTTCTGAAGCGTGATCATCGAACAATCAAGCGTTTCATTCAAAATAGTCAACAGGGTTGCAAGAAGCGTGTGGAAAAACCAAGGCGCAAAATAACTTCCCATTAACTGAGAAAAGTCAAGCGTGCAGCTGCCAAGATGCCACTTGCCACCAGTTTGGCCATATTTCAGAGCTGCAACATCACTGGAGTGCCCAAAAGCACAAGGTGTGCAATACTCAGAGACATGGCCAAGGTATGAAAGGCTGAAAGACGACCACCACTGAACAAGACACACAAGCTGAAACGTCAAGACTGGGCCAAGAAATATCTCAAGACTGATTTTTCTAAGGTTTTATGGACTGATGAAATGAGAGTGAGTCTTGATGGGCCAGATGGATGGGCCCGTGGCTGGATTGGTAAAGGGCAGAGAGCTCCAGTCCGACTCAGACGGCAGCAAGGTGGAGGTGGAGTACTGGTTTGGGCTGGTATCATCAAAGATGAGCTTGTGGGGCCTTTTCGGGTTGAGGATGGAGTCAAGCTCAACTCCCAGTCCTACTGCCAGTTTCTGGAAGACACCTTCTTCAAGCAGTGGTACAGGAAGAAGTCTGCATCCTTCAAGAAAAACATGATTTTCATGCAGGACAATGCTCCAGCACACGCGTCCAAGTACTCCACAGCGTGGCTGGCAAGAAAGGGTATAAAAGAAGAAAATCTAATGACATGGCCTCCTTGTTCACCTGATCTGAACCCCATTGAGAACCTGTGGTCCATCATCAAATGTGAGATTTACAAGGATGGAAAACAGTACACCTCTCTGAACAGTGTCTGGGAGGCTGTGGTTGCTGCTGCACGCAATGTTGATGGTGAACAGATCAAAACACTCACAGAATCCATGGATGGCAGGCTTTTGAGTGTCCTTGCAAAGAAAGGTGGCTATATTGGTCACTGATTTGTTTTTGTTTTGTTTTTGAATGTCAGAAATGTATATTTGTGAATGTTGAGATGTTATATTGGTTTCACTGGTAAAAATAAATAATTGAAATGGGTATATATTTGTTTTTTGTTAAGTTGCCTAATAATTATGCACAGTAATAGTCACCTGCACACACAGATATCCCCCTAAAATAGCTATAACTAAAAACAAACTAAAAACTACTTCCAAAACTATTCAGCTTTGATATTAATGAGTTTTTTGGGTTCATTGAGAACATGGTTGTTGTTCAATAATAAAATTAATCCTCAAAAATACAACTTGCCTAATAATTCTGCACTCCCTGTATAAAAAAACAACAAATTTGAGGAGCGCTAGATAAAAGCAGCTATAGATATCATAATAATAAAATATACAAGATAAACAAGACTGGGTCTGTTAATAGTATAAAATAGATAATAATATTTATTAAGAAACAATACAATTGCCTAATACCACCGGTATGATCTCTATAGCTGCTTTTATCTAGTGCTCCTCAAATTTGTTGTTTTTTAACAAATTGGTACTGCAGGTAGTAAGGTACTGGAGCTGGGAAACTGCAACAGGGAAAGTCCAAGCAATAGTACTAACCATGCCACATGTAGACCAAAGTCCGGACAGTCCAAGATGGCAGCAACTATCCAAACTTAGTTAAGGTCACATGCAGGAAATCTAGAAACAAAGCAGGCATAGCTAAGACTCTGTCAGAGCAAGGAGTGAAGGCATAAGCTGCTCAATATGTAGTCAGAGAGCACTACCCTGATTGGCTAGCATCAAGAGGCGTTGGAACTGGGAGACACACGTATGGATGAAAATATTCTTCCACAAATCCCAACAACCTTTAGTAGTACAAACATTGCAAGACAGAATCTGAACCTGCAGGTCCCTGGTTCAATCCCAGTAAGGACACCGTGAGGAAAGTCACCAGTGGGGTTTCCACCATGCAGTTTGCATTTTAGCACAAACAGAGGTTATGGGATCTTGACATTACCTTATGGAATCCTGACAGTACCCCCCAATGGGTGACCTCCGGGCAAACAAAGCCTTTCATAGCAGGCAAGATCTTTAATAAGAACACAGGTGTCATCTGATGCCCTCACACAGGCCCCAATGATCTAAAGTACTGGCATCAGCACTGACATTGAGGATGTAAAGTAAAGAATCCCTTTTAAATATATAGCAAACAACCTAATAAATATACCTATGTACCCTTAAACTGACATAACCTACCACTGCAAATTAATCCTACACTACTTAAAGGGACACTAAACCCAAAAATTTTCATTCAGGATTCAGATAGAGAATACAAATTTAAACAACATTACAATTTACTTCTATTATTTATTTTGCTTCATTTTTTAGATATCCTTAGTTGAAGAAAAAGCATTGCACATAGGTGAGCCAATCACAAGAGGCTTCTATGTGCAGGAACCAATCAGCAGCTACTGAGCCTATCTAGATATGCTTTTCAGCAAAGAATATCAAGAGAATAAAACAAATTAGATAATGGTATGAAATTAGAAAGTTGTTTAAAATGGTATGCTTTTTCTAAATCATGAAAGAAAAAATGTGGGTTTCATGTCCCTTTAAACCTATACTGCAAATAGCCCACCATAATAAACTTCTTAACCTACTAACCCATAAACCACCAATAGCCCTTTCTACAATAAAAGTAACCTCCCACCCCCCAAAAAAATACTTTTATTGTAGAATGTGGTTTTTTTAGAAAAGGGCTAAGGGCTATTGCTATAGTAACTTTTAGCATTAGTATTCATTTATTTATTTTTTAGTTTTTTTTTTAATGGGGTCTTCAATTTTTTTAATTTTTGGTATGATTTTTTTTTGTTGGTAATTTGCTTATTATTTTGTGTAGTTTTAGGGGTAAATGTATTATTGTGTGGACGGATATGATACGATGCAGCATATCATGTCCGTCGCACATTGATAAATGCTGACAGCATACACTGTCAGCATTTATCATTGCACCTGCAGTTCTTGTGAACTGCTGGTGCAATACCGCCCCCTGCAGGGGGTGTCAATTAACCCGATCGTATCCAATAGGGCTGATTGCTGTCCACCACCTCAGAGGTGGCGGATGAGTTGGAGCAGCGGTCTTAGGACTG